>NW_010316761.1:0-38292 GCF_000700745.2 Antrostomus carolinensis | reverse complement strand
CTGCCTTGCAGTGAAATTAGAGCAACCTAGCTGGCAGGAAGGTATGCCGTTGTGTGGCTCCAGAGCAAATTTGCAGTGGCATCTGTAGCTCTTTTACCATTCCAGTTGAGACTGCAAGAGTGCTTTGCAGAGTGCTTTTAGATACGCTCCGTGCCTGAAATTGAACTGTTTCTGGAGCGTGAAGTTGAGATAAGGATTTTCCCTTCAGAAGGAAACTGTTGTCTTGCTTTTAGTGTGTTCCCCAGTCTTAACCCCCTCAGAAATTTCAGCGTCTGCCTGGCTAGAACAGAGTCACAAATACAGTCTTAGGTTCACTTAGGGAAATGGAATAAATCGTTAAGCATATGTTTTAGAATCAGTCGTGTTCCCAAGAGTTTGCTCCATGTGTCCCAGGTTCTGCAGTGAGATTTCCTCCAGTGTGGAAATAGTAGAGCTTCTGGTGGGATAAAAGGAAGAGTGAAAGAAACAGTGATGGTTAAAGTCTGCTGCTAGGACAGAAAGCCATGTACCACGCTCATTGTGCTGCCCTGAGATTGTTCCCAGGACTGCAGGGAGAGTGGGAGGAGGGATGTGTGCACTTGGCAGGGTTCGGTTTGCAGGCACTGAGTTGTTGCTACTTCTATCCGGGTAGTCACTTCCAGCTTTACTGTTCGTACCTCAGTGCAAGCTGTGCAACTTGTTTCAAGTGTGGCTATTTTTTAATAGTGGTTTTGTGTAAGATTCAGTCAGGGTCCATTATAATGACACAATTAGCTTCTGAGGATCGGATGAGATGCCTGAGACGTTGCTGTGTATGAAAGGTAGCCAGGAATACTTTCTTGTATAGGTTCTTTGAACCAGCAAAATGCTTTTATGTTCCTTGAAAGTGGACTGAGAAGAATTATCATAGAACCATGGAATGGTTTGGGCTGGAAGGGACCATAAAGATCATCCAGTTCCAACCCCCCTGCCATCAGCAGGGACACCCCCCACTAGACCAGGTTGCTCAAAGCCTCATCCAGCCTGGCTGTGAACACTTCAATTGATGTTGTTTTTCTATGACTGTCACTTTTCAAAAAAAGATTATTTATCTCAGCAAGGTTTTAAAAGTTTGTTTTTCAATATGTGTCCCAAAATATTCTGGCCTGTGATTTAGCAGTTAGGTGCATTTCAGATAAGTTAAATCCTGAAGCGTTTCACAATTTTGAGCAGGTTAAAAAAAAAAAAAAAAAAGAAATGACCGATTACTTTCAGACATTGCTGCTCTTTTCCAGCAATGACACCTTTTAGACTTGGCCTTTGCTGTTGTAAATCTGATCCTTGTCACAAAGTCTTTTTAAAAATATCTGTTTATTGACTTAAATTTCTAGAAAGAGGCTTTGCAATTTTATGCTCTCTGGGGCTTAAATGTCTGTGGCAGCTGAGAATGCTCCTTGTGCTGCATACTCAGCATTGCAGCTGAAATAGGCAAAAATGGTGCCTGCAAACAGAGACAATATTAATTGCCCCCTGCAATTAGCTAAATAGCTACATCGGTGTATAAGAGTAGGAGGGTTAATGAGGGGCTAATTCCATCCTCAGAGGGACCAGAGAGCTGATTGGAAACAGCTGGTGTACTGCAGGCTCTAAGCTGCACAGGGCCATGCTGTGGTGAGCCTGGCAGCTTTAGGGAAGAGAAGAGACAGGAGAATGGTATGTAGGGAAGGTAATAAACAATCCAGAGAAGTACTGACACACTAAAATATCCTGGGCCTGCATCCCTGAGGGAGGAGAAATCAGAACAGGCAGGAGGGAGGGAAGGGAGAATTCAGGCTGGAATTGCAGACCATAGGAGGGGGTGCAGCCACCTGCGTGGCCCTGACTTCTCTGGGTGAAGCTCAGGGCTTACAAATAAATCAACATGGTATAGTGTAGGCATAGCCTGGATATTAAAACAGTACAGCTGTGTCAGTGGCATGTTTAGCTGAGCCAGTTGGGTCTGCTAGAAAGTGGGGGAATGTTGCTCATGATGGATGCTGGCTATATGTGGCAGTGATTCACCACTACTGTATACTTCTGATGGTATTTGTCAAAATATGAATGAAAAGAGGAGTTTGGTTCACTGATGTCAGCAACATAAGAGTCAAGTTATCCAAAACTCTGTAGGATATGAATAAATCAGATAATTGTCATTTCTGGTACATACCATGATGTTGTCACCTGAAAGTTGGGTTCTTTCTCTTTCTGCACCTGTCATGTGCATAGATGTATATTGTGTTCGCACTTACATACCAGTAGTTGTTACCAGTATTCATGCACAAAACCTTTCAGCAGATGCTCCTGTCTGCATTTTGAACTGATGCCTCAGAAATGCTTTTGCTTCAGCCGGAGCCTATGCTCTTCATAGAGAGGAAACTACTAATGCATTTCCCACTGCTTTCTCCTAAAGACAAACATTTTTTTTCTGCAATTGACACAGTTACTTAAGAAGGGGGGAAAACCAACTTGAACTTCTCAGCACAAAGAACCATGGAATATACCCAAGAGATATGCTTGAGAACACAAGGATTGCTTATATACAGGCTAGGTTGACCCAAATATTGATATATTAGAGGCCAGTGATGTAATATATGCATAGATTTAAGCTGCTGACAGCAAAAAATGGTTAGCCTTGTCAGCTGTGTGGCCAAGCACTGTCCCACAGGGCTGTAATGTGTTGAGCACCAGAACAGTAAAATTAGAGTGTTCCAAAGAGTGGCAAAAGGGAGGGTCAAAAGTAAATGAGCACCTTCTGTTAAATAGATTAGGGCGTGTCAGCCTCAGATGATAAGGGAGAAAAGGGGGTATATGTTTTGAGAGAGCATTATAAATTCATGAGTGATATGAAGAAGATCAAAACAGACAAAAGTTATCCTTGAGGTGCAGAACATGCAAAGCAATACCAGGGAAGCATTGCAAATGTGTACCCAGTTCTTACACTTTTTCTTCAGCTTCTGTGATTCACCACTCTCAGAGTCAAGATGCTGGACTTTGAGCCTGTGATCTGGCCTGATACAGCACTTCTTAAGTATGCTCTTTGAACCAGGAAAATTGCGTGGTTACTGTTTTATTATTGAAATTATGTTAAAGGTAACAGTATTTAATATGTCAACATTTTAGAGCCAACAAACTATTTTTGGGAATGTAAATTAAAAATAAAATAATGCAGCTGTGTAACTCTTCACTTGAATTGTGAAGTGTCATGTTACATAAATGGTGAAGCCATGGAATACAAAAAAAGTAACTTCCAGTTTCATTCTAATAATTTATGTAATATGCCACATGCTATATAAAGATACAAACAGGAATGCTATATGAGTGAGGACCATGGTCTATGAATAATTAACACAGAATAGGTTTAGCTTTGCTATCAGCAAGCCTTTGGGCCTGTATAATCATAGAATCATAGAATGGTTTGGGTTGGAAGGGACCTTAAAGATCATCTAGTTCCAATCCCCCAGCCATCAGCAGGGACACCTTCCACTAGATCAGGTTGCTCAAAGCCTCATCCAGCCTGGCTTTGAACACTTCCAGGGAGGGGGCATCCACAGCTTCTCTGGGCAACCTGTGCCAGTTCCTGACCACCCTCACAGTACAGAATTTCTTCCTCATATCTAATCTAAATTTACTCTTGACCAGTTTAAAGCCATTTTCCCTTGTTCTGTCACTAACTGCCCTTGTAAAAAGTCCCTCCCCAGGTTTCCTGTAGCCCCTTCAGGTACTGGAAGGCCGCTATAAGGTCTCCCTGGAGCCTTCTCTTCTCCGGGCTCTGTAACAGCCCCAACTCTCTCAGCCTGTCCTCACAGGAGAGGTGCTCCAGCCCCCTGATCACCCTCATGGCCTCCTCCAGACTCGTTCTAACTGGTCCATGTCTCTCTTGTGTTGGGGGCTCGAGAACTGGGCTCAGTACTCCAGGTGGGGTCTCATGAGAGTGGAGTAGAGGGGCAGAATCCCCTCCCTCGACCTGCTGGCCACACTTCTCTTGATGCAGCCCAGGATACGGTTATTGGCCTTCTGGGCTGCAATTGCTGGGTGATGTGTAGGGGTGAAAAATAAGCCATGTGTTAAATGGATTAATGCAGTGTTGATCCTTTTCCGTCAGGACAATTAACTTCAGTAAAATAGTCGCCCTACTTTAAACAGATAAGGAGGTGCTGTATTGTGTTCCTCTTAAGATTAATGTTCCTATATGGGCAGCAGGGAGCACAAGATTTATTTCCTGCACCTTATGCAGATTTATAGCTGTGCCAGTTACTGCTTGAAAGCTCTTTATGAGCCATGTTTACAGCGAGTCTTTGTGTATGTTAGTGAATGTGGTCATAAGGAGGATGCAGGCATTTTGAAGTCTTAAGTGGATGTGTGACATGTACAATGCCTTTAAATTATAAATTTTGTCTTGTCATGACCCCTGATTTTTTTTATAAATGTGCATTCGTAGGCATGCATTTGTATGATATAAACATAAAAAGTATATTTTATTAAATGCTTTAGAAGTAACTTGTGTGCTGTCCTGACTTCCTAAGAGAATTAGTAATGTTTTTTGTGTTACTATTTGATGATTTAAAGCAAAGAAAATTGCATTCAAGGAGAGAATGACAATCTCATGGGATGTGCACTTTCCATGCAACCGTGCTCTGGACTCATAAATATCTATGTGACTCCTGTTTATTTAATAGGATTGCATGGGTGAAATATGGGGTCAAATTTGGTATTCAGAATCCAAGATCATGAGTGAACCTGCCTTGGGCTTGGTAGAGGCAGGCACTTAATGGTGAGAATACTATGTAAATTAATCTGAAAACATTAGAGCAATTGCTATTTTTCATTTTTGTTTCACTGAAGCTTTCAACTTTGCTAATTATAAGCATCTGTAATTTCATTAAGTGCAATTAGATTTTGAGTGTGTGTGTGTACCAGTGAAGTTTAATTGTCAAGTAGATACTCTAAAACATTTAAATCTTAACTTTTATTCTTTTTCAGGGAAATTGCATGGAAAAGGTCATGTTAAATAAGTAGTCTTAACCAAAATACATAGTGTGCTTAGAAAATAGCTTTTCTCTTTGCAGAAATTTTTGACATTTAAGAAAATTGTTATGCACTTTTTCCTGACCAATAACGGATTTTTTTTTTTTTTTTTAAAGAAAATAGAAGCATTCTTACTTGAAGAACAAAAGCTCATCTGTCAAGTCCCTGCATCTGAACTTATGATACAAAAGAACAAAAATGAGCTTATTGTGGGAGGAGAGGTGGTGAGAAACAGGTTTAATCTTTTACAGTGATTTACCGGACACCTTTTCCCACCCATGAGTTGTTCAGACAAGAGTTGTGAACTGGGTTGAAATTCTAACCATGACATTCATGAATGACAGCTTGATTAGCTTCAGGTTTTTAATTACTAGCTACTTGTACCTTTGAATTACTTTTGATGGTATCTTTACAAATTACTATCACTACTTGACTCAAATGTTCCAGTATGGTTTTGTCATGGTACAGACACTTGATTCTCTGCAAATTTTACAGCTACTTGCTTTTATATTTGGAGAAGCCTGCTAAATAAATGGCTGAAAAAGTATGAAGCCACTTGAATAAAATGCTGCCTGATGCTACAGAGATACTGTATTGGATTATTAGTGCAGTATGCAACAAAAGAAAATCTTTCTCCTGAATGGAATAATACATCTAGGTGTTACTGAAATACTAAAAAACCCTATCTACATCAGTTCCTATTCAGTAAACAGACTGTAGTGTGCCAGCTGTGCAGACTTGTCTGTACTAGTGCAATTGATAGTAAATGTTTATAAACATTTATTTTTTACCTTTTCAGTTGTTTATACACAGGAGGTCCCATTGCTTAAAATGTAAGCCATACAGTGACTCAGAAAGAAAAATATATTCATGCTATTGAATTTGTTTCAAAAAGTCTGGTTTGCAAATGGTATATCTCTGTGCTGTCTGCTTCCTTCTAAGGGTAGTTGACATCAGGAAGGAGTTTGGGGCATCATGCAGAAATCTTGCAAAAGGTTTTCTGATGGTTAGCACTAGATATGAACGTGCAAATAACTGGTATCAGTTGGAGGACAACGAGGTGATGCAGGGTGTTTTCAGTTTCTCAGTCCTCTAACTCACTGTTTTGTTCTTACAGAAAAAAAAACCTAGTGGTTTTTACTAATGCAAATTGGTTTTCATGTTTTTTCCAGAAAGAGGAGGAGGTTTTAAGTGGAATTCTTCAAAAGGAGATTTATTTCAAATGAATTATACCATAGAGAACAAGAACTTACTTGGATAGACCTATGGACTGTTTTTAGAAGCAAGACAGTTTGTTAGGATAAGACGTAGAAATTGTGCTCGAGTTTTTTCTTTATTTAACATGCTTTCATCAAGAATTGAAGTTAGTTGTTTATCTAAATATAAAAAAACCAAATACTAGTTACTGATGTACTAAAACCCAGCTAAGCCAATGCTTTTTTAGTTTTTTCTGTTGCAAAAAAACTCCTCTAACAGGGTTTTAGTAACTCTTTTTTAACCTTTTCTTTGTAACATACTAGTTTTTAAAGCTGATTCCTCACAGAGTCTTATTAGGGTTGTATTTTGCAGCAATGATTGTTTTCCATCCAATTTGTTAAAATTGTAGTTTCAGTAATAGCATCCAGTGCAGTGGGAAAACTCAACAGGAAGTAATGCAAAGTCTCCTGCATTTTGCCATCCATATGCAAAGCTTTCAGTAAAATCAATCAGCTTTTCCCTGGTGTGTTGACCAGGTGATAAGAAAGAGGAGTCCATGAAGGATGCAGGACTTGAGAAGCCTGGAAATGACAAAATGCACTGAATGTTGCTTATGAGTGAAATACTCAAAGATAACATTTACAGAGAGAGGTTTATGGCACGTAGCTAGGGGGAAATTGTGGAAGCTTCCTGCAGGAACTGAAGTTATAGTAGCACAGGTAATTTTCCTGCCTAGGGATTTGTATTTGAAGAACTCTGAAGAAGGTAGCTCCCCTCGGGGAAACTGAGCATCCAGTTTTGAACTGGTTGGCTGGTAAAGATTGCTAGGCAAAAGATCTGACATCTGCCTCAAATGTCAGGTCTTACTTAGAGGACAGTTGCTTCTGCTAAGAACTGACCTGCAATAGTGAGACATGGACCTGGGAATGCAGCACAGACAAGTCTGAGATCTACAGCCAGGAGTGTAAGGGTGGGTGGTACTTGGTAAACCACATACCACCGAGTGCTGCTTGTAGGATGTTATCTTTCTAAAAATGTTTTAAAAACCACTACTTTCTTGTCATCCAGGAGGTCACTGGAGACCTCATTCTCTGCTTATTCTCCACTCACCCTGGAGAATGTGTAACTGGTGGGTTCTGGGAGAAGCGGCCATCAAGAAGCCCTGTGAAGAGGGGATGGCAGGTGACCTGAGGTTAAAGAAGCAGGGAGGGGAATATGAAGCTGTCAGAGATGCACTAACTTTGGAATGATGAAGTAATTAAGAACTGAACTGAATATATTTTGTTAAGCAAGTACATGCTTGTCCAAGGAATTTTGCTGCCACAACTGGGGCCTCTGAAGTTGTTTAGCTGCTTTTAAAAATCATTTTAGAGCTATAGATTTGGAAGCTACATAATGGATGTTTTAGTAGAGCACTTTAGGGCATGAGCTGACTAAGAAAAGCTGTGAAGATGTTTTCTCTCTGTGAACTTCAGACAGTTGGACAAGTACATTCTAAGGGGTTAGCTGATGGGTTTGGTGGGGGGTGGTGGTGGTTTGTTTTTGTTTTATTTTCTTTGCTGAAGCAGAAGCATCACATTTTGGCTTATGCTGGAAACAGTGCTGGATGTGGTAGATCACTGATGTGACCTGGCAATAGAAATGTTTCTCTAAATTGATGGTAACAGCAGAGCATGTGGGTCATGCTGGAGACAAGGATCTTGTATCACTATAAGTACAGCTTTGTTGCTAGTCTGCAAGATTATCTTTGGAAATCAGAAATAATCTTCTGGTTGACAAATTTTGAAAAGTACACAAGAACCATGAGATGCTTTTAAAAATTATTATTGAATTAGCATAGTAAGTAGTATGTAATTTTTGAGTGGCTCTTCAGTGGCAATCTGTGTTTTGAAAGATTTGGATTGTTCTCGGTCAGAAGAGACTGAAGTTGAAGGAGCAATTTAAGATGACATAAACAATGGTGGGGCTGCTGGAAAACAAGTCAATGTGGAGGAGCTTACACCCTGTCTGTGAGAGTGTTGCATCCAGCACTAGAATGTGGGTCACCTTAATGCTAAATGCAGAGGATTGAGTGGGATACATTCTTGGGATTAGTTTTTCGATCCTTTCTTTCCTGAGGGGAGAATGGTATGTCTGTCACCTCAGCAGTGGTCCGTGCAAACTGGAAGGGAACAGAGAAAAGGGTTTTGGCACCCTGAGATTTATAAGGGACAAGGACCTGTACTGAACCTCACTGTTTTTCTCCCTTCAGATAATTTTCTCTAGTTGTGTGGAGCAAAAGGGGAGATGGGGCGGGGGGAAGAAAGAAGTCTGTTGCCTTTTTCCATCAATTCAGTGATAAAAACAAAGAGATAATTTGCCTTACCTAAATTATATTGAGAGTAATGGTAAGGAGGCTAGGAATGCTAAATAAGTTCACTGAAGTGCAATCAGATCCTTCTTAGTATGGCCATACCGAGCCCTCCCTAGCTCATAATGGTGTATTAATATAATTTTTTTACTTTTACTTGAAGAAGGGCTTTGGTTGCAGACAATGTGACAGTATTTTGTCCTAAGCATGGTCTCTCCACCACTTCATTCCCATCCCCTGCATTACTATTACTTTGCTTCCTCACTGGGAGTGAAAGTTCCTCCTCTGGAGGGCAAAAGCAAAGTTGAAGCTTCATACATGGTGCAAAAGCCAGGTGAGAGGCTATTGGTGTGGATACGTGGGCTGCCCTGCAGTGGGACAGTTAAGGTTCTTAAGAATCCCAAAAGAGTAAACTTTTCCACGTTGTTTTATGCAATCTCCAGATTCAGATGTTTGACTTTTTAAGTTACTTTTAGGTCTTGTTTTTAGGTTCTCTCATATCACCTCAGATTTTCTTTTCTGTGAAGGTGTAAACATCAGTTGTAATAAAAGTAGAGCCATTAGTATAGCCCTCAGGCACACTCAGAAGTACAAATTAGCACCATGCTCCATTCATCAAGTGTGAATTGTCAGATTAATTTTTCAAAGGAAGATACTTGCCATTATTTTAAAAAAAAAAATGTTCCAAAACTGATCCTACTCACTGGAATAGCATTAGATTACCTGTTCTGTGACATTTTTTGAACAATGTTGTAATGTATTTTCTTTATCAAACAAATTTTACTGTTATTAAAGTAGTGAGGTTTCTCTTTGTTTCTTTTAAGAAGTGGTTTAAAATATTCACAAGTCCTTCAAATGTTAATTTCCAGTTTAAAAAAAATCTCAGTTGAAATTGTTTATAAATAGTGCAAACAGACTGAACACATCTTCTGCAGATTTTTCGAATTAGAACAAAATATGTCTTGCAAACACTTGGTCTTTGTTTTTCTAGAATTTGGATGGCTCCATCCTGGCTTGTGTTGGCGCATTATTTGTTTAGTATTGCACAAGCATGTGAAGTAACTGTCTGATCTCTATTATAACAATAATTGCTTCAGCAGCATAGTCACAAAATGTCCATTTTGCATGTCACTCTAAAAATTTCTTTGCTTTTTATTTGCACATAACAGTTGTTCCAAACATTGTTTCAGGGCGTATTTGTAGGCATATCCAACAACTCATTGGTACCACTTTTTTAGTCATTTCAGCTTTGCTTTAGGTAATTTCTTAAAGGGCTGTTGACTGTGATATTTCAGGGCTGTGCTCTAGAGATCATACAGTTGAAATTGCCTAGGGAATATCGAGCTGTCCTGTCGCTGCGTCTGGGAATCATTGTTCTTTTATGTATTTCCACTTCATCTTGTCAGTACACTCACAGAAATTGACTATGATTACCTTTATTTAATCATTTGGGCTATACAAGTGCACTTTTCATGGAGCGTGGCCAGGAAAAGGTGGCATGAAAATTGTGTAGGACGGAGAAGAAAAATAGTTGAGAGTAGCTACACTTCTATCTAACGATCACTTTAAGTAAGTATATTATTTGCAAGTAGTGCTGATCTGTGCTTTGATAAAATGTAAACTTGACAACACCTTTGAGTTTTTATGTACAGCAAATGTCTGTAACACAAGTTTCATGTCTTGAACTCCTCCCTTAGAAAGTTTTTAAAGCTTTGCCTAGATTTTCCTTTGTTTGGAAATTTTTTTTAAGATGTTTCCTGGTTGTGTGAACCTATGCTATAATTTCTTTCATAATTTTTGTTTTGTATAAGTTTTTCTTCTTGTACCTTTATTACATGCCTTAAACTGCCATGTGTTAGCATGTCATTCTCATTCACTTCAGCAGATAATGAATGAGATTTCTCATTCACTTCAGCTTAGCCAGCCTTGTCTAAGCTTTTCCTGGGCTAACCCTGATATTTTTCTCTACTGCCATTAATGAAAGTTAGCAATGCACAGCACAATCACAGCCCTAAGATTCCTGAAGTCAAAATCCAGGCAAGGTTTTATTGTTCTTTGTCTTAAAATGTGTTGTTCATTATGAACTTCCATTACCAACCTTTTTATTTCCTCAACAGCAACTGCAGGTTTTAGTCATATTTCCTTCTCTCCCTTGAAGAAGAAGGATGTCAATAAATACAGTATATAGGCATTTGTTGTTTTGCCCTTTCTGCAGTTTTAGTTGAGATTCTGACTGTATTTTCCATGCTATCCTGTACATCTCCCATCTTTCATCTTAGAAAGCAGCTGGGTTTTTCAAATCCGGTGCAGTGTCCAGTGTAATTTGATAACAAAAAAACTGGGGAGATTTTCAGAGATGAAGCAGCATTCTGAATATTTGATCGAGTATTTTTGTGTATACTGCCTGTCATTAAAATTAGTATTAATACACAGAAAATGTCCATGTTGTGGGCTATTTGCACTAAGCCATGCAAAACACAAATTGGAAACAGAAGAGAGGATGTCTGAGCCCAATACACTCTGACCAGGTTCTTTTAGATGTTCCATGCATGTGTCATATCTGACATCAGATTTACTTGTTTGAAGATAGTTGATTTTATATGGGATTTCTAATTTAGCCGAATGATACAAAACATACTGAAAACACAATACAAATGTCAGTTACACGTAGCAGAAAATAGCAGTTGCAATACACAGTTCAGTCATAATACCAACCTGATTCCCATTACCAGTCTCTATAATATGCTGACTGCCACAATGCTGGGTGTCCCCAGTGTTGCTAGGAAGTCATCCGTGGGTTGAAGACAGCTCAAGCCCATTGCTCTCTTTGAAAGTCTTTTGCTAGTTTTCTGGGTTTTATATGGTATATTGTGCTGAGCCACATATAAACCTCCCACTTGTTGGCCTGGCTAACTCGGGGAGACATTCACACTCTTTAAATGAACATAGGAAAAAACCTTTCCACCACCAGCTGATCACCACTCATCTGTTGATAGCTGTTTCTCTAAAATGAAGGCCACCCTCAGGTCCTCTTGGTGTTGAAATTGAGTCAGCTTCTTTGCAACACCTGCAGTCAGTCCCAGCCTGCATTGTTCTCTGAGTTTCGTGAGCCCATTGCCTGTCTCCTCTGAGCCTTCTTCCATGGTGGGGCTTTACTGGTCAGTCGCAGAGGACACACACAGAACAAATAAATGGGTCTTTTGGTGTTTGGCTGCTTTGTATTGATTGGTGTGTGGGTAGATACCTCCTTTCCATGGTCTTGATGCTTTTACAGCTCACTTGCTATATCAGAGGTTACATTTCTGAACATCTGTTCCCAAGCTGAGGTACAGCAGTACTGTAGCTGAGGATGGCAGGAAACAGGATGAAAAAGATATGATTGGTTGTTTAATTTCACAGAGAAGGATGTGCTTAGGTCCTTTCTGTGATTTCCCTGTTGAAAATAGCAAACGTATCCAGGGACTACAGCTGGTTTTAGCAATATGGTTTAACTAGCCTGGTTCCAGGCTGAGGGAAAGAAAAATGAGGATCAAACTTAGTGATGAGGATCACAATTCACAATGGCAGGGAAAAATGCTGAGTATGAGAGTAATCTTACTGCTTTGCAGTGCTTTAACCTTAACCTGTCATTTTTTCAACACCCTCCTTCACTGCCCTTTGCATCTTCCTCTCGTTCTGTTCATGGCATCAGAACACTTCCAGCAATACGTGCTACAGGCGTGTCAGTAGTCCCTTGCTTCCTTGGCATTCAGTTCATATTACTGTCCCATCTGCTTTTGGATTGTTTTCCCCACAAAATTCTTGAGAAACTTGACTGCTGGCAAATGCTGTTTTTAATTGAACCTGCATAAATATTTCACAAACCCCAGCACCAAAAGCAATATTTAAAGCACTATGCAAACAATGGATCATTAAATCAGGTCCACAGTATTGTATGGGATGTTTGTAGAAGCAGGTATAATGGAGAAGAGGCTGCAGTCATAAAGGAGGCTAGAAGAGAGGTCAGGAGGTTGTTTTTCCTAAGTTTGTGCTTTTTTTAAAAAAAAAATTGTATTTTTCAAAACTTAGCTTTATAGTGGTTTGCATTTTAAAGGCATCATGCTATACCCAGTTTGTTATATTAATAATATATATTAATAAGTAACAATTGCTATTATATATTTAATATATAAAAACCTGGCAGGATAGTATTTGGTATAAAATGTGGTGTATCTAAGTTTCAGTAAACCTGCTCTTGCCCTTGCAAAAAATTTCATTAAAATGGTAGTTTCTAAGTTAAGATAGGTCATGTGTTTTTTATTAACACTGTGCATCTAAGTTATTTTCTGAAGAAATTCTTATTTCCTTGAATAATGGTAGAGAAGCAATTTGGTTGGCTTGTCTGATCCCTTTTCAATTACTGCTCTCGCATGTGTTGACCTTGCCTGTCCTGTTGGACAGTTTGGGTGCATCAGCATGAAATAATGGGGTTTTTTTCCTGCTGGACTGCAATACTAGATGTATTGGGTCAGTATAAAGTTTATGAACGATACAGGCTTTATCAGTGAACGGTTTTCTCTGTATGTAGTAGTTCTCTGTGGAAGCTGTTGCTTGAAGGTTCAGACCAGTGTGTTGTACAAACAGAAATCTTTGAGGTCTGTGTTAATTTTTACAAACTACTGTGGTTTTGATCTGTTTCATAATCTTGTGTCATTAAGAGGCAGCCCACCTTGAACTACTGATGTCTGTTGCAAATGTTAGTGATTGCCTTGTCTGTCACTGTTTGCTGAGAGGAGGAGAAAAGCAGTATGCCATATGGCTGCCTCCATTCCTCTCTCTCTTTCTCAGTAGTCATATCCCATAGTGATTCAGTGCTGCAGAATCACAGTCGTGACTGACACTGCCTTCTGATTGAGATATTTAAATGAAATCTTTCCAACTTTTATAGTTTGGATTATTAAATTTGAATTCTAAATGCGACCATTTTTTTCCCCAGAATGACATTTTTGTTGACTGTAGCTCTTTGCTCAGATGTTTCCTTGTTTGTGCTACAGCAACATCCAAAGATCCGTGTTCCAGTTCTCACCCTGCTGTGTGCTGTACAAACACACTGGGAAGCATGGTCTGTGGGAACACTTACACCTTAAGGAAAGATGCAGCAATACTTGGTAACAGCTTTTTTAAGGAATTGGAGGGGAGAGTTTGGCTCTGCCAAGCATACACAGCTACACTAGCTGTGTTAGCCTCGTTATATATTGCAGTAGTAGCTGGAGGCACCAACTTGGATATGACTTACTGCTGTGTACACTGGGTACATAACACGAAACTGAAGAGCATTCCAAGCAGCCCTCCTCTATGTATGATAAATACCTGTTGTCTAGTCTGCCCTTTCAGTAACCTCCATTTTAAATTTTTTTTTAGTAGTTCTTAGAAACTGGAGTGGTCCAGTTTATGAAAGGAAAGGGTAATTTTTGATAGTAAAAGATGCAACAAACTTTCCTTGTAATTAGTAAAGAAATCCTTTGGTTACTTGGAGAAGAGAGGCCCTATATTGAACAGGGAGGCTGATGTAACTCACTATTGGATACCCTTGCTTGGCAGGAGCTGCCAGGTGGGGCAGCAGTGTTGCTATAAAACTAGACACAATTCATGCTGTTTTTTACCTAGTTTGGGATGTGCTGGGGGATGTGAAGAAGAGCTGAACTGCAGTGTGGGAAGAGGACAAAGACAAATCCATAGGAAATCTACCTTGTTAGTTCCACTGTTCAGAGCACAAGTTGGTTTTCATTGAGATTTGTTTTAATTAATCGTGTCCTTTTACATTACAGCACCATGTGTGTGGACATTATTGGTCTGGTATTTAATTAAAACCACAACTGGTGACCATTTAATTATAGTGTACAAAAGGGAATGATACTTACTTGACTATATAGCATTGTTTTAGTCAGTATAGAGAATTGTAGCCATTTTTCATGTATTATTTGAAAACTGTGGTGAAGGATGCAAGATCTGATGAGCAAATTGATGAGCTTCATTGCAACACTTCATTCTGTGAAGGTGAAACAGTGGCTTATAAATTCACCAGTGTTCCTGAAGACTGGAAGTCACTTATGAACAGATCGATACAATTAGAATGGTTCTTGTTTTTTCCACACAACCAGTGCATAGTTTCCTGTGGTAGGAAGGAAGGGCTTCTGCTGAAGGCCAAGAATACTTAAAGATATTCAGAGTGTTGCTGGGTTTATAAAGAGATTTCAGCATATATACTTGAAAGAAGCTATGTACCATATGCCTCCATCAGGCCTGAATTACTGCTTTTTCTTTTGAAAAATGAGGCTGCCATGAGAATCTTAAACCTACTGCAACACAAAATTGTGCACTTGTATGTTTGTACTGAAATTAATAACGGTACATGTGTAAGATGCTTTTTTAGCTGATGTAATAAAAATTCTTTCAACTGAACTCATAAATGAGGATACCCAGAGCTTCTAGCATAATTAATTACACTGCACTTAAAACTGCAGAATTCATATCTAAAAATCTTTATAAAATTATGGGTTTTGTCTTGAAGCCGGAGGTGGCCTTTTCTGTAACAGTGGGAATACTGTATGTGAAGGAGCTGTTGCCAAATGATCTGGTCTGTCTGCTGTCATACAGCTACTTTCACACGTCAGTTTGTGAAAATACCTATGGTTTTTCTGGCTTACAGTATTGTAAAGGTAAAACTGATACCAAAATAGGACTCATTAGCAGATTGACTGGAAATGGAACAAGAAAAATAACTTTAGGTGACCCGACCAATAAAAGGCCAGAGTGAAGGACTGAAACTGGCTAGAGGACTAGAAACAGGGTTTGTTTCTTTCAGATGCTACTACTAGGTGGCATGCGAACTGGTTAATTTCTTTCTTTCCTTTTGTCTTCTAGCTTCATTTAGCAGCCCTGGCTTCATTAAAGGGAGACATAGTGGAGCTTAATAAACGTCTACAACAAACAGAAAGGGAGCGTGACCTGTTGGAAAAGAAATTGGCAAAAGCACAGGTGAGCAATAGTTCAAGATTTTGAAGTTGGTCCTTGGTTTTGTGATATCCTTGTTCTTCAGAGAGAAACATGGTACTTGGGGAGAGGATAAAATATCTGAACAATGACACAAGTGAAAAGAATTTTAAGACTGCAAAATACATAATTGCCATGGGTTTTAAGCTTTATGTGCTGATGACATTCTTCTAAAAAATAACAAGAAAGATTTAGATTAGTTTTGTTTTGAAACCAACATAAATAGTGATTGCTTTGAAAGATTTTACAAAATAAAAATTGCATCTTACTCTTAGTGGATTAGGTAACTGATTGCAGAGCCTTCCACTCCTTGGTCAGATTCAAACACAGCACAAATTAACACTGATGACAAGCTGTTGCCAATTGGCAGTGCTTTGGTGGTATGGGAGAGGTGATTTGCAATACCAGTCTAGATTCTAGTAAGCCAGTTTGTATGTATCTATTGTGGAAAACATAGTCAGTGGAAAGCCAAGGGATTAAATAAGAGTAAAGCCTGAACACTAATGCTTTCACGGCTGTTAAAAAAATACAATCTTTTCAGATCAAGATAAATGTAGAGAAGCAAAAGCAAAAAGGGAAAACTGAACTATTTGTCTTAATGTTTCTCTCTTCTATAAACAAAACCTTTGTTTTCAGATACTGTCATTCTGGCATGTATTTTTTATAAGTCCTTTACACTTCAAAACTAATTGAAAATATATAGTCATTTATACTTGCACAGAAGCAGTCAAAGCATACACTGTAAAGTATACTATCTTGTTTGTTGCCCAGAGAGCTTGTAGTATCTCCATCCTTGGAAGTACTCAAGCCACCTGATCTTGGGCAACCTGCTCTAGGTGATCCTCCTTGAGTTGGGGAAGGGACTGAATGAATGACCTCCAGAGGTCCCTGTCAACCTTGGCCATTCTGTGATTTTGAGAATTTAAAGTCTTCAGTATTCAGTGCATTTTGGAAGGGGCTTGTATCTGTGTGTTACTTCCTCAAGCCAAATGTAGGAATGTTTAAGCAGTCTAGATTTTAAGGTTGTTACTTCAGTCCTCCAGCAACATTTTGGCCCTTGTCCGCATCCCCTGATATTTTTTCAGCTACCAGTAAGGTTTTTGGGCTTGTAAATTATACTTTTATTGCAGACTATCAGTGCAACATCCAGAAATAAAAAACACTGTAATGTTTTTTAATTCCCCTCGATAGGTGACCCAGAGCCATGCTAGGAGTTAACGTAGTTTATGGGGTATAATCCTGAGAGCCTTTTCTAATTTCTACTCCACTCTGAGACAGAGTCCTCTTTCTGACACACAGTTTGGTATGAGGCTGCATTTGACAGTCATTAAACAGTCAGATGGATCCACTGTATCCAAACGATCCATGTCATTCTGTATGACTACACTGATTTTGCTGTTATTTATAGCTCTGTGGGGTCTTGTGCTAATCACAGGTTTTTGTTAGTGTTTTGGTTTTATTTCCAGATCTCTGTTTAAAAAAAAAAAAAAAAAAAATCACCTCTCAGGCAATGAAGAGTGCATCATAGGTGCTTCCATGCAGTAATGAATTCCCACTGATGGTGACTGGAATTAAGGATCAGTCCTTAATCCCAATTAACATGTGCTCTGTTAGCACAAGATTGTTTGGTGTTTTCATAAGGGAGATGCTCCTCATAGTGGAGCATCTCCCCTCTGAGGAAAGGCTGAGGGAGCTGGGTCTCTTTAGCTTGGAGAAGAGGAGACTGAGGGGTGACCTCATTAATGTTTATAAATATGTAAAGGTTGAATGTCAGGAGGATGGAGCCAGGCTCTTCTCAGTGATGCCCAATGATAGGACAAGGGGCAATGGGTGTAAGCTGGAACACAGGAGATTCCACTTAAAGGTGAGAAGAAACTTCTTTACAGTGAGGGTGACAGAGCCCTGGGACAGGCTGCCCAGGGAGACTGTGGAGTCTCTTTCTCTGGAGACATTCAAAACCCACCTGGACACCTTCCTGTGTTATCTCATGTAGGTGTTCCTGCTCCAGTAGGGGATTGGACTAGATGATCTTTTGAGGTCCCTTCCAATCCCTGACATTCTGTGATTCTGTGATTCTTTGATAGTTTACCAATTATGTGTGTGTGTAGTGCTTGATTTGTAACGCTCAGGATTTATACATGATATTGGGCTGTGTGCTTGTTAACATGAGTGTAGTGATGACTGCTACCCAAACTGTGAATAACACAAAAGCAGAAATGATAATTTAATAAATTTCTATAAAGTTTTAATGTTTTTGCTCTTTTTTTTTTTTTAAAGAAAAGCCCTGAAGTGGATAGAAATTTTTTGTGGTGTGTATTAAATAAAATACAGTCTTAAGCAGTAAGCCAATAAACAAGCACAACTCACATATTCAATGTGTTAGCTATGTTTGCATACTGAGACAGACTCTGGTGAAACCACTTTAGCTTGTCTTCTTCCTCTAACTGCATCACTTCCAAGTAGATGCTCCACTTAACATAAGTTTTTGAACTTTTCCTCACGCTCCATGGATATTCATACAAATCTGTACAACCTCTGTCTAATGCATTTCTTCCTCACTAATGTGAATCAGAGGTTCAGAAGGCATAAATTAAATAAGAGGTGTTTGACGTTCTGCATAACCATATTCAGATGCTACTGGGTCAGTACTAAATCTCTGTTCTGCATCTGGATTGTCCTTAAAAAGACAATTCATTTCAGCTGGTGTGGCAAATCCTCTTTGGAACAAATAGCTCTTAGAACACATTTTCGGTAATACCTTCCCATTTCATGAGGCGTGTGAGACACTTTGGAAGAAAGGATTAGTGATTTGCAGAGTAGAGGTGATTTGGGGAACCGCAATTCAAGTAATAGATGACAAATGGTGAGGAAAGACAGTTGGATAGCCTTACTTAAGATTTTATAAAAGGACAGAATTGATTACTGGTTGTTGTATCATGCTCATTTCCAAAACTGCAGTCTCTGGAGACCTGCTGTAGCATTTGCCTACACCCTTCTACTATTTCAGTAAGACAGCACATATCCTTGTCTCTATGTTTGTATTGGTGTACAATTTGGCAGTAGAGAGATCTCTTGAATGAAATTTGCTGTAAAGTACTAGTCAACTACAACTGAAGTCTTCTTCCAAAAATCTTTCTGTGTTTATGACAAGGAAAGCAGTGCTTTCTGCTACCTCTGTCTGGCATGGTATCCTGGCTTTGGTAATGATAAATAGTGTATGTCTGAAAGGAGAGCATAAAAAATGCATATAGAGAGTTGTCCTCCTTCATACTCCCCCATCTTTCTGCCAACATCTGTGAGCAGGAGGCTGCATCACATTTAGTAGTCCTCTATGGTACTATCCGCTATGGATTTATCTAATCTTCTTTCTAATCCATCTACATTCTTGGCATTTCCTACATCCTGTGACATTGAGTTCTGCAGTTTTATGGTAGAACATGGGATTTAATAACATGCTGAATGTTTCAGCAAATAGAAGAACCAAGAACAGACAATTCACTTTCACAATTCACATCTTTCTCATTGTTTCATCTCCTTTCACAGGGTAGTCCTGCTCTCTCATTCTTTGTGCTTAGTCTTCATAATTTTGGAATCTTATAGTAGCTCTAGATACAGGGTAACAAAGACTGCTGCATCATTCTGGATCCTGTATCACACAACAGTAAGTCCCATTATTGCAGCAATAATTCCTTACTATCCTCTTGATTATTAAAAATATAGGGAGGGACAGCAGAATTTCAGTAGAAGAAAAAAACCCAATACTCTGTAGACATACAAGAACATGTGAACTTCACAGGTAGGCTTTAGTTTCGCATTTAACAAAGTAAATTGAAATAGAAATGCATGGAGTTCAGTGAACACTGAAATTACTCATTCTGTTGTGTGATGACCTTATCTCACATGTGTTAGTCCTGTGTACTTGTATTCTGCTTGCACATCAAGTATACATAGAGTATGCCACCAGACGATTAATTCTGACTATGTGTGTTTCTGTGATTCAGGATTTGGTATGATGGATTTGTGTTTATACTTAAAATTAGGTGAATGGATTTCCTCTCTAAAATCTGCCGCTCCTCTTAAATTTAAAACTGTATTAGTTGAGCGAAGATTTTTAGCTCATGTGAGCCTGTTTATGTTAGACAGGTTTATCATCGTGGCTCATTCAGGTAATAACTTGTGTTCTTGGTGAACAATGCCATAGCTGCTGTTTGTCTCTGCAGGGTTTGAGGCAATGGGGGTCTCTTACCAAGCACTGCTGCTGGTGGTTCTTTTTCTGTCCTCTGACTCAACACTGCAAGTATAACATAAAGGTTTGCACTGGTAGTGTTTCTTGTGCTAAGAATTTGTGTACATTAATAGGCAGTAGAATCATGTGTTGAGACTATATCCTTGGGTTAAAATATTTTTTCTTATCATCCTTCTCTCTTATACTCTTCTTGCTCTTGTGGTTGTTTGCCAGCATCAAGAGATCAGACAAAGGTGTTTCCAGGCATTGTTAATTTACACTATAATTGAAATAACCTTTTTAGTCTGTACCAAAAACCGGCTAAGGGTCAGTTATGCTGAGAACTGTGCTGGAAATTTCTGTCCTGACCTCAACAATTGCTCATCTTTTGTAGCCTCTCCATGGCTTTCTCAGAGAATTAGAGCTGTGTTTGCTTTCTCAGAGAATCAGAGCTCTTAATGGTTTTGATCAGAACTCAAGTATTGAGGCTGGAAGAGGGATGAGGAAAAGGATGTAAAGTATTTATCTTAAAAAGTTTGTGTTGCTGACATGCAAATAAATTGCAAGAGCTGAATGTGTACACCTTGGAAAGACACAGGGATTGGTGGCAGATAGTGGTTATGAGACTCAAAGGACACAGAAACTAAAGAGGATGATGAAAAGGTTCAGTATCCCAGAAAAAAATCTTCAGCAATGGGTACCAAAACCTGCATTTGTTTCTTTTCCCTTTTAAGCTTTGACATGCCGTAATAAGGAGAAATCCTGTATAACCAAAAAAATTTTCCATTGCTGCATTTCGAGATTCATACTGAACTGTGTTTCCATTGTTTGGATGTTTTCGCATTTTTCAGTTGAGACTTTTCATGGCTGACCAGAAGTTACGATACGTAACTTTGTACCCACCTCCAAGGCACAGCAGTCCTTCCTAGCATGATGTCCTGTCTTTCAGAGAGATTTCCTTTCTGCCTTTTCCAGTTACTTTGCCCAAGATAATTGAAGAGCCCTTTAAAAATATGAAATGTGGAGCGGTTGTCTTATATTGCCAGACTGCTGATTGTTCACAGAGTATATCTGTCACTAAATGATGGTTATGCTGAAAAATTAGGACTAAGAAATGGCTGGAGAAAACAGAAAGCAAGTCTGGTAATGTGGCTGAGGTCCATTAGCAAGAGTCCATATATCTTCAGCCAAGATAAACAAATTCTGCTTTTCAGTGCACAGCTTAGAAAGACAAAAATTGTTGTGTTAGGGTTTTTATTTATTATCTGAAAATAATTATTAAACTCTCCACCTGAAACATCCATTTGGTTTAAAAGAAAAAAAAATAACAGTCCATATAAGCATTATCTAGATTAATAAGTTAAGTGGCGTTTGTGGGTATCAATGTGTGTCAGAGGAAGTTTAGGTTTAGAGAGGCAGAATAAGCAACATTTTATTGCAGTTAATCTGTTCTAATCCTTTTGTTAAACATTTTCTCTGTGTTATTTCTGCACTTTGAAAGCCGTGGTCGTTCTACAGCCAGATATGATGCAAGATGTGGAAACATGAGAAATAAGTTGTGGAATGAGTCCTACAAGAGTCATTATAATACACGTCCGTAGCCATGTTGATTGCCAACATAAAGCCAAGTATACATTATCAGTCTTCTGAAGTGTGACCCTTTGCTCTCCCCTTTTCAGGTCTCTCAGTGTGAAGATACGCTCTGTTTGTCTTAGTGTGGGTGAAAGTGCTTTTGACTTCAGGTGGAATAAGAAACTATTTTGTTGTAGTCTGTGAAAGGGTGCTCTAAGGTCTGGGCTGCCTTTCAATGTACATATTCCTGGCACTCAGAAATATTGAAATGAATTTTATTTAAAATTTAAAATAAACATGTTATTGAAGCTCAACATAAATTTTAGTTTTCGAGCAGCTTCTGTAGATAACGTTCTCAAGCTGTGAATCTAAGTGTCCAAAAAATATGAGGGCAAACTATGAAAATTCTGGCGTACCTGCTAGTTTCGGTATAATTTTCATAATTGTGATACAAAGGGTTGAAGGAATTACCTCTGTATAGAGTATTTACTTGATTTGAAAAAATAAGTTTTGATGCAGCCATGTTGGAGGACATCATATCTTACTATAAATTATAACCTTTAGAAATGCTAATACGTTCTTAAGTTGCAGGTCTTCAGTGTGGTCTTTATACCATCAGTTGGCTTGTGAATTTTCTTTTGTTGACAGCACAGTAGATACCATTCTGTGACTGCAGGGTGGCTTGACTGTTTCCTGCCAGGGCTCAGAAGAAAAAAGTTTTAAGTCTGCTTTTTCCAGTCACTACCAAGCATAGCTCCGATCAGCACTATTGGCTTGTAATTGCAGTAGGTTGTAATTGTTTGCTGTAATTGAAGTAGCGTGTTCGCTGGTGTGAAGAGTAAGCCAGAGAAGCTGGATTTAAAATTAATTTGGAAAGAAAAACAAAGATTTTGTGATATGTATAAAAAAAAAAAAGCAGCCATGGAATCCTTTAATTGTTGAAATAATAAGCATTTTATTGTAGAGGACTAAAATAATTAAAAATATGCTGTATTATCTTTAAAGGCTAATAAAAACAAATACTCATACTAGAGAAGAAGTCATAATCTCAAAGTGTACTTAGTTTTCTTTATAATAACATGGTTTCTGCCTTAGGACTTGTTCTAATTCAGACCATGTTGAGAAGATCCTTGAAGATTCATGATGCTTCATGAATCTCATGGATTCAAAGATGAGATATTTATACCTATTTTGAGTTGCAAATGGTGTTTTTTGTTCAAGCAGGAAGGGCAGCTTCTGCCCTTTAGAAAAAAATAGTAATAAAATACACTACATAGTCTTTCAGTTCATAAAATCTTGTCATTACATATCTCTGTGTACCTGTCAATAATTTGCATCTGTCCTTTCCTTTTGCTAAGGCAGTGTTGGTTTGATGCATAAGAAAACCATTAATAGTGTATGCGCTTTTGCCTTCTATCCGATCTCTTTACAGTTATTCATAATGCTGTTCCTTGCCTCTCTGTTTCAGTGTGAACAATCCCACCTAATGAGAGAGCACGAAGATGTGCAGGAGCGAACAATACTACGCTACGAGGAACGAATCACAGAACTGCACAGTATCATTGCTGAGTTAAATAAGAAAATTGATCAACTACAGGGAACAACAATAAGGTACAGCAGCTTCCTGGAAATTCTGGGCCTCTGCAAGAAAGGTGCAGAACATGATGTGAATTATACTCTAAATAGAATTTGATTATGACTTTAAGGTAGTTAGGCTTGTTATGACTGGTACTGAGTAGCTGCCCATAATTAAGGTATGTGTTCTGCAGAGTATCAACGTGAAGCTCAAAAGTGCTATGTTCTTTCTGGCAAAATATCACTTTGCAAAGCCTAATGAGCACTGCAGCGCTGCAAAGAACTGCACTGTGCTATCTAAATATTCCTTTAGTGTAACATATATGCTAGGGTACCAGATAAGTGATAGCAATGGTTGATAAAAATGTTGCCACTCAGCTTGCATCTCTGCTTTTAACTTTGGATCATCGAAGCCAAATCACTTGTGGTGGGAAATATGGCTCAAATGGATTTCAGTAGGTTTGCATCTACTTGTAGTGGTATTTGCGACAAAACACAATGGTAGAAATCACATTATTGCCTGTCCTTGGAGCAGCAAAGCTTGGGGTATTACACGAGGTCATTACTTACTACTGTGTTAAAATAAATTTTACATTTGATTACAGGAGAACACTTATTTTTCCTCACTTGCTTTTACCTATTATTCTAAACCTAGAGAAAGTTGGACTAGACGAGGAAGGAGGTTCTTGAAGTTTAGCTTGTGAGGATACAACTAAACTACTAGAATTTATGGATTTTGTAGAGAACATCAAATGAGATTTGACACTTTCGTAGCTAGTGTTGACGTGGTGCTCTACTCATGTAGCAAATTTTCAGTTTTCCTTGCCTACTAACTGCAAGTTTTTTGATAACTGCTTCATTTGTTCTTCCTTGTAAATGTTTCTACTAGCACAAGGCAATGTTGTTAGAACTACTCACTTAACCTTTCATGAAAATATTTATATAATTAAAAAAAAATGTTTTGTGTACCATAAATAAGATAAAGTATCATGATGCATGTATATCACTGTAAAAGCAGTGATAGTCACATTCTGTTACTATTATTTATGAAGAAAAGTTCTGCCAACTCTGAGATTATCATAACTAGCAACGGTCATGGTGAGATTTTTCAGGTAAGTATTTTCTAAACTGGTAGTACTTCTCTGAAAAAATCCCTGTGACTCCCTTGTTCTGTTCATGCTTGATGCCTCTGCAGACAAACTTACCATCCATCTTGTTTTGAGTCACCTTTCTTTCCAGCATGATACTGGCTGCCCATCTCGCCTTCCTCTCTGGTAGAGCTCTACCAATTTAAAACACTAGTTGAAAAGCAACATTTGAAAGCATGAGAGCTGCATTGGTTGTTTTATTGGGTTTTTTTTGAATGGCAGAACTTTTCTGGTATTGAAGAAAAATATTACTTAGAATCCATAAAAATTGTTTGAAGTCCCCGTGGCAAGCTAAATGCCAGGTGGTGTTCAATTACAAAATATTGGAGTCAGGTGTTTACTGTGAATGTTTGACCATGCCCATAAACAAGTCAGCAGTGGCATGCACAAGCAAGTGAGGCATGAGAGCTGAACTTGATGGGAAGCTCGTGCTGCTTTTCACGAAAGCTGCAGTTTTGCTGTGCCTTTGGGGGGTGCAAGCTTTTGAAGGCATCAGAACAACGCTGCTGCAACAGGTGCAGCACCACTGTCATGCTCCACCTGTTTGATCTCATCATATGAGAGCTCATTTTGCTCAGACAGCTAGGATGTTTTTATTTGTTCTGATTTTACTAGTAACAACAAAAATGTTTATTAAGGTTGTGGATTTTTTATTTCCTTAAATGATTGGAATGGCTTGTTTTCTCTGGCGGGCAAATAGATTGGTGCCTGGGGAACAGAGGAGTAATATTCCTCATAAAAATGGCAAGCAGAAGTAGAATTGAAGGGATTCCATTAGGTTTGTAAAGACAACTGAAAGAAGGAAAACTGATACTTCCTGCTTTAACTTTCTGTAAGTGCTCTCTGGGATCTACTTGCGTCACTCTTGAGAAGCTGTTCCATCGCACTGAGCAAGGGTGGTGTAATTGTTGTCCTTGCTGGGACAGGTGTGACTCACAGCACTCCACCCTTGGCAACGGGGACTGTGAGCCCACAAGCTGGAACAAAACAGTACCCAGAGAAAGGGTTCTGGGAGCACAGCCCTGCCCTGCTTGGGCCTTGTCATTTATACTTTCCTCTAAACCAGAACACAGGAAGGATTTTAGTTTTGATTTGACTTTTGGATAACTGCAACTAATACTGAGTGGAGACCTTACTTCTTCTGTGCCAAAGTTTAGACCGTCTTTCTGGAAACAGTTTTCTTGAGTTTACATTAATTGTATAACAGATAAATGTTTCCCCAGTGCTGACACAGAGATTGTTCAGTATTTTCATGTATTGTTTTTAGGTCATAAAAATAAACTAACATGTAGCTTGATGTACTGCTGCTTTATGACATTCTTCGTGGTTCCTTCCAAAACCCAAAAATATTCTGGAAACAGTTAGAAGAAAACAGAGTTTCACAAAGGGTATTTGGATATCTTCCTTAGGTCGTATTACCTTTAAGTTTGTAGCTCTTTCTTTGAATGTGAGTAGTACCCTCAGAAAGAAGGGCAGAAGGTAAGCAGAAAGAGCGTTTAAATCCAAATGAGGTACTACAACAGTGTGAGGGGTGTTGACAGGCTGTATAAGCTAGTTAAGACTCTCCATTTGGAGAATTTTTCTGTCCTTGTTTTTTAGCATTTTCTTTATTTTGCTCTTGCAAGGGTTTTTACACAACTTTGAAGTATAATGGCTTTTGCTCCTGTGGTTTGGCAATGCCAGCTCTAGAAGGAAGATTAAGTCATGTCAACGCCTTGGCCTCTTCCCAAGTGTATCTGATATGCTGATCTTAGTAACCGTGATCTTGTGGGAATATTTTTAGACATTGCCAGGATTGTTCTAGACTTGCTAGCCATTTCTTGGGTACAACAAGTTCCACATGTGTGGCCATATGAAATTAGCTGCCACCCTTGCACTATATCACTATGTTCTTCCAGCCTTCTCTAAGGAAAGTGAGGTCACTATGGTTGTGGGAGTAAGCCAATATTTGTCTGCAGTTGTCTCATCGCCCTGCTTCTGCTCTGGACTGCTCAGCTGGTTTGGAAGCCCAGCCTCACCAAAAAAAAAAAAAAAAGGTGAAATACAGCTATAGCTGATTTGATACTGTGGCTAAAAAAAGAGTTGTGTATACTCATGCAGTGCCAGTAGACAAGCCTCTTGCTTGCCTCGTTCTTCGTATGTGACACTGCAGAACTTACCCATTACCAACTCAAGAAGGTAGCAGTTTGGGAGCAAAAAGACACTAAAGAAGTGGTCCACTAGGTTGAGGATCCTTTTTTTTACTTGAGCAGTCTGGAGACCTAAACCTTGGCTCTGTTTTTTCTTGGAACATTATAATTGTGTGACAGTGTCTCACTGCTTGGCCTACATTTGTAGGGAGAGAGTGGGAGGAGGTGGCTAGTGTTTCACTTAAGCTCATTGTAAAACTGAAGTCACAGGCTTTCATCAAACTCTACAAGACTGTTGGGCAGAAGAGCCTGTGATGATTGTGCAGAGCAACAACTTGTTTTGTCAACTTCTTTTAGAATGAACAGCTTTCACTGAGTCATGCTAACTTGGGGTTCCTATTAGCATACCAAATGGATGCCAGTGGCAGTGTTACCCCTACTTCTGCTATTTCAATTTGTAGAAGACCAGTTTTTTGCATTGCAAAGGTTCTCTGTAATAAGCCTTGAAGAGGTGTATTCCTACTCCCATTTTCTCTCCAAGTGTGTAGAACTTAGAAGACAGCAAAGCCAATCAAAGGGATCTTCCCAATAGTGGAGTCATATTGTAAATACTTGGACGTAAAGGATATACCTGATAACTCTGAAACACAGAAAGGAATTAAAAATTACACAGTAGTGTACTAAAAGGCAATTAGGTCTACATTAAATGTTAATATTCCTGACTTCAGAAGTTTTTAGTATTACCTTAGATTCATTCAGAGTCAACACTTTTTTTCTTAGTCATGTCTTTGGCTGGCAAAATCCTCTCTAACTTGATTGTGCAGAAAAAACTTCTGCCTGTGACTGACAGTCTTTCTTAGATGTCAAATTGAAGTTCAGCAAAAGGAAAAATGAAAAGATTGAATTGCTTTTAGTTCTAAACCAGTGGCTGTTCAGGTGCATCTCTGCAACTCTAAAAATAATAAGCAACTTTAATAATACCAAATATATACTCTGTTGAATATTGGTGCCTGCTAAGGATTATTTGAAATGGTTGTCAAGAAGCTTGTAGCCCATTGCTGTAAAATGGTTTGTTCACCTTTTAATCTAAAATATATTCAGAAAGTAGGTTGTGTTGGAGTTAATGAGGAAGAAAGAGAGTGAATAGACTACAGCATCAGTAGATGTAGCTTATAGCACTTATAGTAATATTTACACAATGACCTAGCTATTTTAGGTTCTAAATACATGCTAGGTGAAAGCTACTTGGAT
Source organism: Antrostomus carolinensis (assembly GCF_000700745.2). Lineage (NCBI taxonomy): Eukaryota > Metazoa > Chordata > Aves > Caprimulgiformes > Caprimulgidae > Antrostomus > Antrostomus carolinensis. Next base: position 10,791 of record NW_010316761.1, on the reverse strand, counting down.
TCATTTCAAATGCCAGTGTGGGTGTGATAGTGTTGGCACGCAATGCCCAGCTCCACCTACCTTCAGTGATTTAATTCCCATGTTGCTTCAAGTGTATCACTATTTGTTCGCAGGTGAACTAGTTCAGAGGGACCTCAAGTGTGTATACACATGGAGCAGTCAACTTCTGGGTTGCAGTGCACATACACCTGTAGTACTTTCTATCTGAGGGTCTTAGAATGCTTTAAAAATACTTGTTCAAGTAAAATGATTGTTGAAAAACTGCTGGCACCTCAAGTGTGAAACTATGCACTGTTTGCAGCCATGAAGAGCATGTGTGCCTTGCTAGTGTCCTGGCAGAACTTGGCAGTGGTGTGAAAGGATGCCGAAACTGTGACATTTTGCTCGCTATTAGATCAAGTTTTTCTTGATGTCTGTGCTGGCAGTTGTGGTCCCTGGTTGCACCTGAACATGAGAAAAGCAATAAGTGCAGACATGCCTGTAAAACATACTTTTTTGCTCCAGCATTGATCTCAGGCCACTCTGTGTTTAGAACAGCTTGACCTGATCTTAATTGCCATGACATTCCAGCAACTGGGATCCATCAGGGCCCAAAGGAAAACAAGTACCTGCTTTCTCCAGCCAGTTGTAGATGATGGCAGCAACAAGGAAGTTGTAATGCCTCCACCTTCTGGGTGATGTGGCAGAAGTTCAATGGCTAGTTGTGGTCAGCTGCTGAGTGCCTTGCCTTGCCTTTCCAGTGCTGCTGGAGTACTGTTCTCCTGTTTTAGGTAAAGAGTAATCTTAAATAGTATCTTCTGTTACTGCCAACTTAAGTTTCAAAGGCAGAATTTGTGGTTCATTGCTTCCCTCAAATTCTTCCTTGTGTTTTTAGCCCTCAATCTACCCTTATGAAACTAGTGATGGAGAGACCTCCTCTCCATTTGTAGAGGTTATTCAGATTTTTTAAATGGAGAACTGATTGTTTCATAAATGAAAAATTTAATGACCTTCAGATCAAAAAAATGCAACTATTTGTGTGCTTGGTAATTGTTTTTGTCTAAAGCTGATTACTACTGGCTTGTTCTGTGGCTAATAATAAATGAGTTAATGGAACATTAACTCACACTTATGTGTGTTCATGACACTTTTAATTCCTGCTATTCATTATTTAGGTCTCACACTTTCTTAAACATGTATTGCATGGTACCTTAAAGACTTTGATCTAAATCTGAATTTTAACCAGCTGATCTGCATTTTTGTTTGATAATAGTCACTAAGTGCTTCTAATAAAGTCAGACTTTGTTTGCAGTGAAGCAAATGTACGGGGTAGAAGAGTATAACAGTTCTTGTAGAAGTTACATCTCAGTACTCTGGGAAACTCTGCTTGACAATATGAAATTCCTTTTTTTGAGTTGGCCTATTTCATAAATTGTCACTTCTACTACTTTGAGAGCAGACTTTACTTCTGTCATTGTTCCCTGTGTGTATGAGCCATCTTCTCTGCTATTTTGCCTGGCAAACCCAGACACACTTCCAGGCTAAATCCTGCAAGAAACACTCATCACTATGTAGCATACACACAGCAGACTTAACATTACAGTGACCCTCCCAGTTGCAGATCCCCAGATAGCACTTTGGTATTTCTTATTGTTTCCAAATCCAAACTGTTCCATTCCCACACTTTTCTGCTGAATCTGCGGCAAAATGAAGCTCTGCATTTGATTTAGTGTGTAACAAAGTGATAGATGTTTGCTTACTTATCAGAAGGGCTCTGCACCTGAGTAAGATGGTGTTTTTTTCATGTTTAAAATGTACACTTTAACGTCAAAACATTCACTATGGAAGTCGAATCAGCAAGTGAATCAACAGAAAAAAATGTTTACAAATGTTGTCAGGTAAAGGTATTATTCATTTACTTACCTTCTTTCCCAGTGCTTTGAACTCTTCGTGTGGAGACAGAAGGGAAAAGCCATAATTTTTTAAACTCATTAGCTTTAGCTAAGTATTCTATTTCCTCAATTATTTTAGTAGAAACAGCTTGACAAATAAGTTAAAACCTAGGTAATTTCTGCTTTTTATTTTCCACTAACTCCAGCAGTTTAGCTCCATACTAATTTATCTATTCTCTTCCTTTGGAAAAGAGAACATGAAAAACCTGTCGCCAGGAGCATTTTGATAACACATATGTAGGTACGTGCATGTGCATACCTGCTTTGCACACAAGCTGATGGCACCCTTGAACTGAGACAGAGACCAAAATCTGTTCTTGCTAATCCACTTTGGGATCAAAAACTACTTGTGCTGATTAAGAATTGTCAGTTGGGGAGTTATTGCAGAGTGGTGTATGTCCTTCTTGCATGCATCATTGCTTGCACTCACTGTAATAATGAACTTGGGAATAAAGAAATGGAAACCAGGCACTGGCTGCTGCACATTGGTGTTGTGGGCACAGCACAGTTGCTTTGCCATAAAGGCTATAAATCCTTCTCTGCTGGCTGGACAAAACACCTATGTGGATGGTATCCTGTGGCTCAGCTTACAGGACTGAAATAAGTGTGTCATAGAGATATGTGTTTCCTCAGAGGATTTTATTGCTGCCTTTGCTCTCTTTCCCAGGGAGGAAGATGAGTATTCAGAGCTGCGGTCAGAGCTCAGCCAAAGCCAGCATGAGGTTAACGAAGACTCACGCAGCATGGACCAGAATTCTGTTTCGGTACCAGAGAATCAGTCCACTGTGGTCACTGCAGATGTGGGTGAGTTATGCTTTTTAGTAGACATGATGCCTTCTTGCAGCAAAAAGGCATTGTAGCCTTTGAAATGCAAATCCAAATGTTTGGTGAGGAAATAAATTAATCCAGGCTGTGTTAATCACAACAAATGCTGAACTTCTCCACAGCTATGAGCTTATACGTGAACTAACCTCTGTGCCTTGATGTTGAATGGCTGTGAAGTCTAAAATGCAGTGATTGTCCAGGAGAACACACAACTTGGGAAAGAAGAGAGGGGAAAAAAGCTATTCACATACTTCACATGCACCTGTAAAGTAGTCTAGTGCTAGAAGAGAATTACAGACAGAGTAAAAGTTGTGAGAAAAAGTGTGGGGAATGGAACTCTCTGTCCAGCTCTTTTGCAGCCTAATTATAAAGGATGTCTGCACTTTTTGAAAATTGACAGCCTTTTTAACGTGTGGAATAAATGGATAAATCTGCCACAGACCTTTCAAGTACAGTGCAAGAAGGGAGCACCTCCATACATTTTGTAACTAATTTTGTCTGGTTAAGAACTAAGAAGGCAAGAACCTTTCTTTCAGAATTTCACCTATTTTGACAGCAAAGCACAGTTACTGATCATTTGAAGATCCTCCACATATGGAATAATTACTCTGTAATGTTTGCAATATAAGCGTGAGCAGATAGCAGACCTTCAGTATGATAATGTTTTAAGTGTTTGGGCACAATTGCTGAGCACCCTAGTTGTAGACTAGCAGAAGTCTGGTGTAATCCTCACTATGACTGATTTCTAGAATTCTCTTCAGAACACTGTTTCTCTTAATTTATATTTAAAACCAAGCAGTTAGTCTTCATTTTCTTCCTTAGATAAACTAGCTGGGTGTCTGGGATCTTCTGTGGGTGATACTGTGCATGAGCAGCGTTTTAGGAAATCATGGAAATAGCAGTCTTAAGCCCTGTTGCAGAACTTGTGATCCTTAAATATCAGGCTATTAACACTACATGAAGCTTTAATGGTTATAATGCAACATGCAGTATTTGCTTCCATACATAAGGAACTGTATTAAAGAAGTTTCCACTTGTTTGGAGGAGCACACTTCATTATTGGGAACTTTTTCCATTTTTTCCAGTGCAGTGCCTTTTAGAGGAATGGAGCTTGAGAGTAGGCTGACTTTTTGGGCATAGTATTCATTGCCCTCAAGTGGAGTTTAGTAATGTAGAAAACACGTTGATATTGTAAACAACCATATAAAAGAGATTTTCTGTATTATTTCTTAAAGTGGAATAAATACACTTTAAATAAATAAATAGCTCTGGAGCTATATTTGTTTATAAATGCAAGACCTGCCACAGCATATTTGTATTTTGGTGTCTTTAATTTCTAGAAACATTGATGTAACAATATTAATAAGAATATAATTACAAGGTGTCTGACATACTGAATTCAAAGTATAGTTAACAAAATATTGTATGGAGTCAAGATATTTTAGTAGAGTTTTTTTATATTCTTAAAAAATGAATGTTTTTACTTTTGAAAGGTAATGCTTGTTATTAAGTTCCTACTTGAACAGATTCTAACATGTGGACTGTATTTTCCTTTGATATTCTTTTTTTTTCCTTTCTTTTGACAAAAAAATATCAAATTAATTTACTTTTCAGTATATCTTTTGGGATTAGGGCTTTGCTTTTGTTCTTCATGTGGTGGAGCTGAAGGGAGGTTTGTGTACATTAATGGGAAATTACCCATTTAAGTTTCTGCTAACAATGGGAAAGAAGGCAATAAAATTAAATACATCAACAGACAAAATAAGAATGTTAACTCTAGGGATTCTTGCATTTTTCCTTCTATATATAGACTTCGTTGAGTTTTGTTTCTGTATTCCTGTGAAGATAAATCCTTTTGTGTCTGTATGTGCGTGTGTGTATATATATACATACATGTATATATACTCAAATATGTATACTTTTTAATCCTTCTAGATGTAGGTATATAAGGATAAAAAGTCATTACCTAGTGAGTATGTGCATGGCCTTGCTTACTGCCCCAATGAAATGAGCATCAGTGCCTTACTAGAAACAGTAATATGTCATGATCACTAATGCATGTTGATATGCTGCTCTATTGCTACAGGGCAGTAACACACCAAGAGCTAAAACTATGAATGTTTTCCAGTATGTCTTGCAGAGCTTGTGATTGGGTTGTACTGGTTTTCTGCGGGAACGGGTTTCACTATTGTAAATGCTTATTTTCTGGAGAAAAAGTTATTGTAGGAAGAAAACTCAGCACACAAGGGCTTGTGAAGATTGTTTAAATGGACAAAAGGTCTGTTATAGAAAATATTACGGAAAAAAATAAATTCAAACAAGCAAAACAGAGTTTTTTTGTTTTTACAGTTAACCATCCTACATGGTACATGGTGCTTGTAAGTGAGAGTTATTATAAAAGAATGTTTGGTATTATTGTAACAGATGGGTGGCTGCTAGTCAGGAACTAATGAATATGACTTCAAGAATAAAGTTCTGTATCTGTTGCCCATTCACGTTTTTCATACAATACTGTGACATCATTCTGAACTCTTCTCTTTGGTCAACAGTATGTTTATGTACATTAGGCTGTGGAGTTAGATTTGTGGTAATGAGTTTACATTTTTTTACATTTTGATCATCTAATCCCTTCATCCAACCACTTTCAGTCTTCTCTTGCACCAGGAGATTTCAAGGCAGTCTACAGTAATGTCATGTCTCATGTCTGTTAAATTTCAGGCACAGTTCAATGCCACACTACTTTAGTCCCCTATAAGACCCACAGCTGTGAGGCTATGAGGGAGCTCTGACTGTGGTGAAACACTTGCAGTAGGGGTATGGAAATCACACTCCCCATCAGGAATGCCTGCCACTGTTTTAGTAAGGTGTAGGAACTGCTGGTGCATTGCTGTCTCATACTGCACCACTTGTGTGCTCAACGGTTGGTAGTTATTGCAAGCTCTTAACTAGTATGACAGAAATACTAACCAGCACATCTGAGAGACAGCACAAGGGTGAATTCTACCATGTGTCTGCCTTAGGAACTGCCACTGTATGCTGCCAGATGTGAGCCTAAGAAAAACAACAATAATATAGGAAGTGAGCTAGCAAGGTACTGAGACCCACTTGTTTTTACACAAATTAAGGATGCTGTGGTAGTGCCCGAAGCACTAGAAGAGTTTTGCCTAAAGACAGAAAAGGAATTGATTCTCTGCCACATTTCATCATTAAAATAGCATTGAATATGCTGCTGCTACAATTGTAGTGTGGAACATAACAAAGAACAAAGTGTGCTGTTATGATCCCTGAATATTCTGCAGTTGCATTTGAAGAAGAAATAGCTGTAAAAATGAAACACAGACTCTAAGATAGTTGGTAGGGATCATTTCTGTAAGTACCAGGATTTTTTAAATCATGCAATGCCTAAGTACAACCACAAAATTTCCACTGAAAAACATCAAGTCATAATGTCAGTGAATGTACCAGGCAGAAAAAATGTTGAATTTACAGAGAAAAACCTTTGAGGATAATAAGATCAGGATAATAGACTCTGGATGGTAAAAAGAATAACAAAATATAAATGGCAGAGTATGTGAGCACGTTGTGTCTTAAAATGTCGTCCTTCATAAAAGAGAGGTTTTTGAAGAAAGAATAAACACTTCAGATAAGCAGGGGGAGTGTTATTTGTCAGATGGGAGGTAACTCATGATTTCAGTTGATGTCATTATGACATTTAAGCCTATCAGTTGGTGAGGAAAAGAGGCAGATTGCAAGGACATTCCTTGAACAATATCAGTCCTAGCTGTTCTGCAGCAGGCACTTCCTGGGTCAGCGTTTGTTTTTTCAGTGAGTCACTAATTGTTGCAATATTTGTTTTGTTTTGTGTTGCTTTATTTTAGATAACTGTAGTGACTTGAATTCAGAACTGCAAAGAGTGCTGACAGGTCTGGAAAATGTTGTCTGCGGGAGGAAGAAAAGCAGCTGCAGTTTATCGGTAGCAGAAGTGGATAGACGTATTGAACAACTCACTACTGCCAGTGAACATTGTGATTTAGCCATTAAGGTAATGGTAACATTAGGCTCTAAATGCAGTATGTACGTTTCCTGAGACACCTGATCACATTCTGTAGTAATAGCACTTCACTTCCAAAGGTGTCAAAGCACTTCACAGCAATCAGCTCCAGCTCACTGTGTGTACTGGGTAAGTAGTAGCACACCTGTTTTACACTGAATTCTCCAAGGCACAGGAGAAGCTACTAACAGACTTTTGTTCTCAAATCAGAGATGTATTTGTCTTACACTCATTTCCGAGATAAGAGAAACGGGGACACTCAGAAGTTATTTTACTTTCTGAAGGTTATCCAAGCAAACAAGCTATCACTTGCCCAAGGTCACACAGCTAGTCATTGACCAGTAACTGAAAACATAATGTGTAATACTCGCTGAAATTTGAAGATAAAATGTCCTAAACTGTGCATATGTTGTGACTTTTCTGTCTTAAAATATGAAGCTAGTATTGAACACAAAACATGTGGTATGGTATATTAATTCTAATGAGGTAAGCTAGACACAAATAATTCAACTGATACTTGTATGTCTTGGTCTTATTATTCATGTAATAGAACAAGAAGAGGGATGCCTGATAGCACATGTAATGAAGGGATTGCAGTTCAGAACCTGAAAGCAAAGAAACCGTAGAGTATCTTAATATTTACAGGGGAAGAGCTGAACAAGTTTTTTGTGCGAATGGGAAGGTGTCAGTGACTCATTTATATAAGAACAGTTTGTTCTTGAGGTGCAGAGGTCTGTGACCATTCTAAACAGCTTAGACAGCCCTTTGGCATACTACTGGGAAAGGTCCCCTCTCTCCTTGGTGGTGCCTGAGGAATATAATGGCCTATAAAGAAATTAATGCTGAGTAGTAGTTTGAAGAACGTGGGTGTATTTGAGACAGAGACAGGCTGACTTTTGGGTCTCAAAGAATTAGGATAAATACTTCAAATGTTGCCCAGTATTATCTGGAGTTCCAGGGTTAAGTGTTCTCAGAAGTCAGTATTCACGAAGAGGGAGATTGTGGGTCCTGGTCTGTGTGAGGTCCACAGAGGCCTGTGAAGTGAGGTGAAAACTTCGGCAGGGAGTGTATTCAGCAAAAATATCAAAATAGCTGCCATAAGCTCAATTCTAAGGTTTTCATTTTAACCCCATTATTTAATGTTGATTCACATTAACTACAGTAAAATTTTTATAATTGTAAGTAACTGTCAGCAGCTTCTTCCTGGTCCAACATGCAGGCCTTTTGTTTTCTTGTGGTCTCTACATGCCTAACCGTTTTTGGGGAAAGCTTTTCCCTGCTGCCTGTGCTGTAGAGCCTGGAAGTTTCTTTTGTTTGAGAAGTGATAGCATGCAAAGGTTATTAACCTTTCGGGAAGATAGGAATCTCTCTGACATGCTCTGATTATGTGTTAGGGAAGTGTGTCACCAATATGTTTAATACAGCAAAAACTACACGTAAAGCCCCTTTCCCCAATTCCACCCATGGCTGCAGGTCATTTCTCCTTTCCTGCTTTCTCAGATCGAGAACTGGGAGATTTTTAAAAGAGGTGGAATCATAAACAGAAGCCTGAAATACTCTAACTCTCTTTTGCTTTGACTGTTGGCATTTTTCTTCACTGGTGGACTAATGTATTTAAATGTTTTGATTCCTTCTGCTTTGATGGTTAAATTTCTCTGAGTTTCTTTTAATGCTATTGCTAGTAGTTTGTTTTGGGGTTTTTTTGCTTTTATAGAAGTCATGTGACCCTAACTGGCTCAATTATTTCTGTCCCACAAAGAATGAAAAGAGTAAGCTGGTTAATGCTTTGTATATTTTGAAGATTAAGTAACTTATCAGTAACAGATACCTACCACTAAATTGCTTCCGATTAAAAAAAGATGTAAATATTTCCAAACATGAACCATTTAGAACATGAGAACAGCTGCACTGGGTTGGAAAAAAAGTCCATCTGTCTAGTGGCAGATGCCAATGGAAAGACTGCATCAAAAAGGACATGCATGGTATGTCCTTCTTCTCCTTTCTTCAAAGATGAAGGAGACGTCCTTCTTCTTCTTTCTTTAACTGCCTGAACAGCAAGGTGGGTTTAGGAACTTTTTGAGCCAGATGTCTTTGTATTTAATAGTCAGGGGTGGAATTTTCTTCCATGTCTGTATCTAATGTGGTTTTTAACCCATCTAAATTTTTAGCTTCCATAAACTGTACTGTTGAGTTATGCCTTGTGAAAAAGTGCTGCTTTTTGCTTCTTTTAAACCTGATACTTGCTGACTTCATCTGATACCTTGTCTGTAACACAACACCTCCTGTAAGGAAGCTAAGGCAGAAAGTACTGCTGGCAGTGTCAGCGACAAGACTGGAATTGCCATGATACAACAACCTGCCCTGTGTGCAGGACTTTACATTGCAGTTCAGTCCTATAATCTGTGAAGTTACACCTGAATTTATCTGCTGTGCAACAGCATGCTGGATAAAACTGCTCTGTAATGCCACTTAGAAGAAAAATAAACAACCCGGTAGTCTATGTAGATATAGATATAGACAATATTTATGTTTTATTTACCATAGGGGTTGATAGCATGTTGGTCGTCAAACTGGAGAATTGTGATAATAGTTTAGTCAGCAGAAGGGTATTGATGACATCAAAATGAAGAAGTGTGGAAGCAAGCAGAAAGGTTCCTCAGCTTTGTTAAGGACTATAAGGCAGCACTTAGTATGACTGTCAGACCCATGCTGATGCTGTCACTGCCTGAACTTCATACCTATGTGGGCAGATGGTAGCAATGGAGTCTGAAGAAACAGCAGCACTGTCTCTTGTCTGAAGGTAACCTCTGTGATGTTGAGCTGCTGCTGCTGCTTCCTCATGACAGTCCTTCCTCTTTTTGTGTTCCTCCAGGCTTATCACTCCCAGTAGTGATCTGAGGAGGGGAAGAGGCTTGGGAAAGGGAGGGATTGGAAAAATAGCAACACTAGGAGCGTGGGGAATAAGGAGGAAGGAGACAGCAGCAGAACTTGATATTGGAAGATTGAGGAAGCAGCAGGGAAAGCATGTGAAAGAGGAGAGGAGTTTGAGGGGAAGAACGGAGAGAAGGAGAAAAGAGCAATTATGAGGCACTGTTTAAAAATAAAGCTGGCATCACCAAGAGAGAAAGCTCCTGCTGTTACAGAGCTTTTCTTCACATTGTAAGATTAACTACCCTTTGCTTATTCGGAACTTGAACTCATCCTCGTATTGTGTTAAAATAACTTACCTTGTCATACTTTGAGATCTGTAGGTCCAAGTGAAACTAATGTAAGGGAGAGCTGCAGCTTCTTTCATCTTAAAAAGATGTTGCAAGGCATTGCTCTTTTAGAAAAGTAATTTAAGCTTACTACCAAATATGTAAGCATAATTATAGTGTAGGTACTCTGTCAGTGTAGTTTTATATTCATGACACTAAGCATATTGCAGTTTTATGGAAGAGAAACATGAAATCATAGATTCCTAGAATCATAGAATGGTTTGGGTTGGAAGGGAACTTGAAGATCATCTAGTTCCAACCCCCCTGCCATCAGCAGGGACACCTTCCACTAGACCAGGTTGCTCAAAGCCTCATCCAACCTGGCCTTGAACACTTCCAAGGAGGGGACAACCACAGTTCCATTGGGCAACCTGTTCCAGTGTCTGACCACCCTCACAGGAAATAATTTATTCCTAATATCTACTCTAAACCTCCCATCTTTCAGCTTAAACCCATTTCCCCTTGTTTTGTCATTAATTGCCCTTATGAGAAGTCCCTCCCCAGCTTTCTTGTAGGCCCCTTCAGGTACTGGAAGACCGCTATAAGATCTCCCCGAAGCCTTTTCTTCTCCAGGCTCAACAACCCCAACTCTCTCAGCCTGTCCTCACAGGAGAGGTGCTCCAGCCCTTGGATCATCCTCGTGGCCTCCTCTGGACTCGTTCTAACTGGTTCATGTCTCTCTTTTGGTGGGGCTCGAGAACTGGACACAGGACTCCAGGAGGGGCCT
>NW_010316760.1:5599-6138 GCF_000700745.2 Antrostomus carolinensis | reverse complement strand
CAAGGGCAGGGAGCAACAGGACGAGGCGTAATGGTTTTAAACTACAAAAGGGTCAATTTAGGTTGGATATGAGGAAAAAGTTCTATATTAGGGTGGCAGATCATTGGAACAGGTTGCACAGAGAGGTGGTGGAGGTCCCATCCCTGGAGATATTCAAAGTCAGGCTTGATGACGCTCTGAGCAACCTGCTCTAGTAAAGATGTCCCTGCTCACTGCAGGGGGGGGTTGGACTAGATGAACTTTGAAGGTCCCTTCCAACTCAAACCATTCTCTGGTTGTACATCTCTCTGTGCTTTGACAGGGCTCAGCTTCCATCCCAAGCGGCCGTGGATCCTCACCAGCCTGCACAATGGTGTCATCCAGCTGTGGGATTATCGGATGTGCACCCTCATCGATAAATTTGATGAGCACGATGGTGAGTGTGCTGGGGGGAGGTGTGGGGACCTGCTTGTGGAGTGTGATGGTTTCACTCTTTTGGTTTGACAACACAATCTAGAACTTCATCCCAAGGGGCAGAGGAGGGGGAGGGGCTGGTCTCT
>NW_010316760.1:1325-5416 GCF_000700745.2 Antrostomus carolinensis | reverse complement strand
GAGGGACATGGTGTGAATGTTGGGATTGTCCTGTGCAGGGACAGCAGTTGGACTCCATCATCCTGGTGGGTCCAGCTCACAACATTTGATGATTCTATGAAACACAACCTACTCTCTCACTCTCCCCCTCCAAGGAGTAGAGGAAAGAATTGGAAAGAAAAGGCCAAGGAGACTCATGGGTTAAGATAAAATTAAATTAAAAAGATAATTAAAGTAAAATAAATTATTGTTTTATTTTATTCTAATTTTAAAAAAATTAATTTAATTTAATTAAAAAATTAAATTCTAATTAAAATAAAATGATAATAACAGTAATAATGGAATACACACGAGTGATGTCCAGTGCAATTGCTCACCACTCACCGACCGATGCCCAGCCTGTCCCAGCCAGTGATCCCAGAGCAGAGACCATCCCACAACCACAGTCCCAGAAGAGCAAGAGCCCAAGTGATCCCTCAGAGAATCCCCTCATCTTCCCACCACCCCTGGTTAATATACTGACATGATGTGATATGATCTACAATATCTCATTAGCTCATCCAAATGCCAATTTGGGGTTTTACTAATTACTGCACTTCTCCCTCCCAGTCCTAATGCAGCTGTGAACCAACCAAACACCATCACCTTGAGCTCCAGCAGCAACTCAGAACATCAGCACTTTATCAACATTCTTCTCATACCAAATCCCACACTGAAACCAAAACACAGCTCTTCTAATTACTAAGAGAAAATTAACTCTATCCTGGCAAAACCAGGGCATGGAGGAAGAGTGGGGTGTGAGAGGAGAGAGGCAGGTTCTGCTGGAGTTTTACTGAGACCTCTGCTTGTTTGACCTCAGAGCCTCTCAATTTTAGCCTGTTTTGCTTTTTTTCTGTAGCTGGTTCACACTCTCTGAACGTGCCTTTTACACAGACATCATAAAATGGGGGAATAGTTTTATTTCTGGTAGGAAAATCAACCTGTAAATACAGATGTGGAGCTTTTGTGATGTGTTACTGCAACGATCTTAGAAACATAGAATGGTTTTTAAGTTGGAAGGACCTTAAGGATCATCTGGTTCCAACTTTCCTGCCATGAGCATTCCTATCCATCTTGATGGATTTGGGAATGGGATCTCAGATTGTTACATGATTCTTTCAGGCTGAGAGAGTTGGGGCTGTTCAGCCTGGAGAAGGGAAGGCTCCGGGGAGATCTTATAGCGGCCTCCCAGTACCTGAAGGGGCTACAAGAAAGCTGGGGAGGGACTTTTCATAAGGGCAGTTAATGACAAAACAAGGGGAAATGGGTTTAAACTGAAAGAGGGGAGGTTTAGATGAGATATTAGGAAGAAGTTCTTCACTGGGGGGGGGGTGAGACACTGGAACAGGTTGCCCAGAGAAGCTGTGGCTGCTCCTCCCTGGAAGTGTTCTCGGCCAGGCTGGATGAGGCTTTGAGCAACCTGGTCTAGTGGAAGGTGTCCCTGCTGCTGGCAGGGGGGTTGGAACTGGATGATCTTTAAGGTCCCTTCCAATCCAAACCATTCTATGATTCTATGATTCCTTATTGTGGCTTCAAAGCTCTTAATTTATTAAGAGCAAGAGGAGTGAGGAGGAATGCAAATTATCATCTTAAAGTGGTACAAGGGACACTCCAGCTGTGTCTAACTCCCTCTTCCTATTTGTAGGACCCGTTCGAGGCATTGACTTCCACAAACAACAGCCTCTCTTTGTTTCTGGAGGGGATGATTACAAAATAAAGGTAAAAATTTCCCCCTTTTATAGTTCTTATTCTTTAAAAAGTGTCATCTGGGGAAAGGGAATGTGCAAAGAAACGAGTTAAAAGATGAGAGGGAGGGAAATAGTGTTTTGGGAATTGTGATTCTCTTTGTTTCAGGGATGTTAAGAGTTACCTGCAGTGAGTTGAAATCTCTGGAGCTTGCATCATATTTGCAAAATAGAATTAAAATATTAGCATGTTATATATACATTATAGTAGCAAAAGAGTTTAAAATGGAAGAGAGGGGCTTGTAGGGGAACTGAAATGTGAGGTAGCACATGAAAAACCATCGAGCAGGTGGTGGCACGTGCTGTCCTTGTTCTGCTTCTGTTCCCTGCAGGTCTGGAATTACAAATTACGCCGTTGTCTCTTCACTCTGCTCGGGCACTTGGATTATATTCGCACTACTTTCTTCCACCACGTGAGTTCCTCTTGTATTTAACCCCACTGATGGGTACCTGCTCCTTTTGTTTGTGACAGGGAATCTTTTTCCTATCCCTGAATGGGAATCTTTGCTAAAGAAATTGTGCTGGACTTACTGGTATGAGGGTTCTCCAGATATGGTGGCCTTTTGTAGATGTGTCAGAGGTATAAATTCTGCCTCCAAGATCTTAAATAAGATTTAAAAAGGATCATCCCTTAGTGAATTAGTGTGGGGAGGGAATGTCTGGGGTGTGTATTACTTTGTATACAGAATATTTTGTCTTTTTTAGGAATATCCCTGGATCTTGAGTGCTTCTGATGACCAGACCATTCGAGTTTGGAACTGGCAATCCAGAACTTGTGTTTGGTAAAATCAATAAGTGGTTTAAAAAATAACTTGAGTTGTTTGGGGATGAACTGTCTTCATCTGTTGTTTTTCAAGTGGAAACTCTGCTTAGTTGAAGGAATAGAATTGAGAAAGAGAACTGATCAGTTATGAATGTTCTGGACCAGGTTGAACACTGGCTCAGGTTACCTAAGGAAGCTGTGGTTGCTCCTCCCTGGAAGTGTTGAAGGCCAGGTTGGATGAGGCTTTGAGCAACCTGGTCTAGTGGAAGGTGTCCCTGCTGATGGCAGGGGGGTTGGAACTGGATGAGCTTTGAGATCCCTTCCAACCCAAACCATTTGATGATTCTGTCAGTTTTGTCTTTTGTTTGTTTATTCTGACTTTGTATTCATAAATTCACACGTTGTTTGCTTATAAAATCGTTTGAAGTTAAAATAATATATCTCAGTGCCAAAGCCTGTGAAGTTTTTGATATCAAAAAGTTGACCCTTGAATGTTCTCTGTAAGAACAGATGTGCTCAGTGCTCAATCCTGCTCATTTTTGAAGAGCATCCTTTAACAATCCTGTATCCATCATCACCCCTCCTGCGACTGAGCTTATTGCTACTGGTGCAAATTGGAATGTGTATTAATATATTTTAATGTTTCAATGGTATTTTTCTGTCCTTTTCCTTTGTAGTGTGCTGACAGGACACAACCACTATGTGATGTGTGCCCAGTTTCACCCTTCTGAGGACCTGGTAGTGTCAGCCAGCTTGGATCAGACTGTCCGCGTTTGGGATATTTCTGGTGAGCTGCACAGATCAAGGGGTTACCCCGTGGCGAACCCCACTTTAAAACTGCAATGGCTGAAAGCCCAGCAAGGCAGGAAAGAGCGGTTGGTTCAGATCTGAGAGCAGGAAGAGCAGCCTGTTGATTGCAGGAGTTTCAGGCAGAAAATTAAGATTTAGGTTGCCCAAGGAAGTTGTAGATGCCCCCTCCCTGGAAGTGTTCTCGGCCAGGCTGGATGAGGCTTTGAGCAACCTGGTCTAGTGGAAGGTGTCCCTGCTGATGGCAGGGTGGTTGGAACTGGATGATCTTTAAGGTCCCTTCCAATCCTAACCATTCTATGATTCTAATTTCCATGGAATTCATAGGATGTTGGCTGGAAGGGACATCTGGGTGTGATCTAATCCACCCTTTTGCTTGAAACCAGTCTTCTGTGACAGTAGATGAGGTGAGCTGTAGCTTTGTGCAGCCAAAAAAATCCTCCAAAGACAGAGAATTCTACAACCTAATCTCCCTGTCTGATTTTATAACCAATATAGGTGGCAAGTATTGCTGTCAGGAGGGACGTAGTGCTGTCAACTGATCAGCTTTGCAGACAGTGCTGGACTTGTAGGAAGATGTGTGGACTTGTAGGAAGACAATGTGCGCTCGCAGCCCAGAGGCCAATAACCGTATCCTGGGCTGCATCAAGAGCAGCGTGTCCAGCAGGTCGAGGGAGGGGATTCTGCCCCTCTGCTCTGCTCTTGTAAAGCCCTACCTGGAATACTGCATCCAGTTCTGGAGCCCCCATCACAAGAAA
>NW_010316760.1:0-972 GCF_000700745.2 Antrostomus carolinensis | reverse complement strand
TGAGGCTTTGAGCAACCTGGTCTAGTGGAAGGTGTCCCTGCTGCTGGCAGGGGGGTTGGAACTGGATGAGCTTTAAGGTCCCTTCCAACCCAAACCATTCTATGATTCTATGATTTTGCTGATATTTTCGCTATTTTCTTACTTATAACCAAGGCCACGAGGTGACTTGAATGGAATTAAGTATGATCCCTAAATGAAAAGCTAAAAATAAGGAAAACACTAGATGGAGATGAGGGATGAGGCAGTGCTGATGGTGTCACAACCTCAACTGTTCTAGAGACAGATTTCATCCGCCCTGCCGCTCTCGCCGTTGCAGTTTTGGTTGGGCACGCTGCGTTGTTTGTTAGTACACGCTCAGACATGGCCAGCTGTGTCAACAGTAGAGCCTGGGGACAGGATCTCCTGGTTATTTAAAACCTGTCCCCTTCTCTACACTGCCAGCATGGGGAGTTTTAACAGCTCTTCTTGCCAGTAAGCTTTGCTGCTGCATTCTCCCACAAACACACTCTCTCAACAGAATTCCAGCTGCCAAATTGGTTTGGAGATTGTACAGACCTTGAGTTTTTTTTGTTGGTGGTGTTTTTTTTTCCCCTCAGCTGATATGTGATGAGGGGTTTTTAGAGACATGCTGAATTATTGACTCAGCTGTCGCTCCGCTCAGACACCACGCTGCAAGAATAAGAGTGGGTGGAAAAAACCTACAGAGAGATGAGAAACGGATTCAAAATGGGATTCTGCTCCCCAATTTTTCCCAAAAATGACTTTATGTCCTTAGCAGGATTCTGTTCTGGCTCTAACAGTCTCCTGGGAAGGGTTATTTCCCCATTTTGTCTGATATCTCTTGTGCACATAATCCTAGTCAGACAGAGCATCATTTTGGAGCTTTAACTCCATTTCTATGCGCTGCTGTTAACTTGCAGCTTCTGCTGACATCAGTGGCAATTTTATTTTATATTTTATTTTATTTTATTT
>NW_010316759.1:0-20913 GCF_000700745.2 Antrostomus carolinensis | reverse complement strand
ACCAAAACCTTGCCGTGCAAACCCAATACAATTGGACACTAGCAAGCTCCCATTTAGACTAGTAACCACTAAACAGTGATGGCTGGGTGTTGGTCTAAAGAAAACAACTTGTCACACTTGGTGGTACTACAGGAGCTGGATTCTCCTTGTCTGCCTTTCAAGAGAAAAGTGAAACAATAGAGCAGGCAATCTTTGCAATAAAAATGATCAAATTATACAATGTAAACCTTTGACAAATTAAAACAGATTGTTACAAACAGGCTTTGTACATAATTTCTCCTAAAGCTGACATGAAAATACACTTTTAATCAAAAAGCTAGAGAACAAAATTCTTTCATGTTATTATTGCACTATGTCTTTTTTATGCTTCTTTTTTTAATCCTCCTTTTTTTTTTACACTGTGCTGAGCCTCTGGTATCATAATTGAACTGAACAGATATTTTTCATTAAACACTATGCATCTTTTCTGTGTCCCTTCTCAGATCCCTTTGAAATTCCCAGAAGTAGCAATCTGATTTGCTTCATATTCAAAGCTCCCTTCTTGAGAGGACAGTAAAAATACATATGATTGCTTTAAACCTTAGTTGAGGTAAATGCAATGTTCAATAGCTTCATCAAATAAAGCTTGAATTTTATGGTGCAAATGCCAGTCTTCATGGTTCGGTGAACTTTTTCACATAGTACACAACCTGCCTATATCAAATTTGTAGAAAGGGATTGATTTTGTTGTTGTTGTTGGAATAAGGCCATTTCAGCTTCGTTGCATGCTTTCCTGAAATAATAATGTTATATTAAAAGATAAATGATAAAAAGATTACTGTTTTTAAGGATTATTCAGAATGTTAACAGCAAATATGACAGACTTTGTACTGTAAACTTAAATGGCAAGACTCAACCTGATTATTGAAGTTCTGTTTTCCGCAGTCATGTAGGGCAAGCATTTTTGTCTGCTAGACAGAAGCATTATGCTTTCACCTATAAGCGTAGACTGTTGTGATTATTTTTTTCCCCATCTATTTCCTTAGTTTTGTGGTAGTATTGATAAGATAGCTATGTGAGACTGCAAAATGCTTCCTGTGCATGGCTAATGTTACCAACTGTGATAGCGGGAGAACATGTGATGAGAGCAGACACATTTAGAACATTATCCATTTCCAGGCTGATAGTCAGTGACAGGACAAGTGGTTTCTGTTTAATGAATTATTTTGAAACCTCGGTACGCAATGAATTCCCCTTGGATTTTTCTATCCATGTTTTCTAAGGCCATTTGTATGTAGCTGTTTTTTTCCTGTACTTGTTTGCTTTTATCTGTAGTCAGATGATGAAAGGACTGCCTTAAGCATACACAGGAAGCAGCACATTTAAAAGCATCTAAAATGCAAATATCCCTAAAATTTGGGTTAGAAAGTATGTAGTAGCAGTTTCTTAACTGGTGCCGATGAACATAACTCCACAAAAGCTACTGGCATAATGCTAATATGTCCAAGCTGAGCCCATATCTGTCCTTAGGTCCCTATCAAAGCAATACATGATCAAAGCTTTCTTTGTTCCTTCTCCCAAATAATTTGTAATCTAACACTCAGTTCTAGTTGGTTTATCCTAATTTCCTTTTTGTCAGTGCCTTTTTGTGGCACTGGCAATTTTAAATGACATGCACCTTGGGATTTCACAGGAAAAATTTATGCCAGTAGTAATTAGATCTCACTGAGGCCTAAGACCGAAAGAGGAATAGGTTCACCTAGTGAAGATAACAACAGCATTAACTGAACTTCTTAATCTGAATACCAACAACATGATATCAGGTAGTCTTTGGTGTGCAGATGTCCAAGCAGTATGGAGAAAATGAAAGCTCATTTGCATTAGCACAGAAAAGGCCAAAATGATACAAACCAAATTTAACTCTGTAAGCTAAACATAAAAATTACATGATGGTGGTAATTCACTCATTCAATATTTGGATAGAATGGAAAAAAAATCTGCAATCTGGAAAAGTCTATACACAAGATCTTTTGTAACCTTTTATTTGGAGGAAGTAACTTTCGGCTAAAACTAACAGGTACAGTGGAAGATGGGTACTTACTTTGCAGAGAAATATATAGTGGGCATTTTTTTCTCCTTATTTTTAATTTGCCTTGAAGCCCCCAAAACACATGGCTTTGTTAGGCAAATCACCTGAAATAATTGCCTATAATGATGATAAATTTTTTCACATGTTCTCATTGCCCTCTTGTGGGGCTTTGAATGCAGCTGCCATCTGCAATGTAGTCTTTGGGCCAGTGATTCCTTTTTCTGTTTCTGCGCAAGACCTGTAACAGTGAGGCCTTGGTCATCATGAATTTTGACTTTGATAGTACAAGGAATCAGTAAAGCAGGGTCAGATGAGAAAGAAGAATTATGCAACAACCACTAGAGAAATCCAGGTTGCTGAACTCATGCTTCAAGACTGGGATAGGTTTTTAAATCTGTGTGTTATGAGAACCTAATGCCCTTAGATTGCTTTGAAAAGCCTGGTCGTAGGGTATGCTTAGTGTAGTGAAAATGTGATTTGTTCAGTTAAGGTGTCCATTAAGTCCTTGTAACCTTGCTATCATAGTCCTGACAGGTAATTGGTGCTGACCTGCTCAGAAAGTAACCTGAATGTGAAATCAAGTCAGTAGCAGATACGAGATGTCAAGAAATAGGTAGATAAATATTAGGGAGTTAGAGAAAGCACTTCATTAAAAACACAGTATTCAGGCAAGTAAATTATAGATTCAACCTGCCTCTAGGTTTGTTGAGAGCAAGGGCCTATGTGCTGAAATCTCTTGGGTATGGTTGTCATCAGCTATAAAAGAAAATGTACAACCCAGGGCTTATGTGGATAGTTTTTTTGCCTGAACATGAAGGGTAGGAAAAAAAAAGTTTAGAAAGCTTAAAAAAAAAGACAAAAGAGTAGAATAGGGCAAGAAAGACTGGCAAATACTGCTTAAAACAGTAGGAAACTGAACTTTGACCCATGCTGGAAGGTTGACGAGGTTAAGCCAGCATTGCATATTAGAGAGTTTAGCATATTGTTCTGTGCATCAACATTTTGATTTCATATTCATTTGATAAATAATGCAGTGAGAACAGGAAAAGGTACATATGAATCTCCTCTGACATTGCTTGTAACAGTGGAAAGGAATAGACTCGTAGTGCCTGGAATGTCAGTTGCCACACATAGTAACAGTTATACAGAAAAAACCCTCAGACAGCAAAATGCAAAATTATCCTCTTACAAGTTACCCTGCTGTTGTACTGGAAAGACTTAAATAAACTTGCATTCCATTTGCACATGCTGCAAAGTGAGAGCTGTATCTCTAGTCTATTTATTTTTTGTGGCATTGGAAATGGACATTTTCAAGCCTAATGCAAATGAAGAATGACCCTTAAACTGAGACAGAATTTGGGTTCCATATGTGTATACACACACACATGTATATATATAATATATAAAGACATACATATATTGCAAATAGCAGTCCAATATCTGTAGCTTATCCAAGTCCATGGGGGAAATCTCACAGGAGACATGCAGTCTATCTACCAGAACAAATTAAGGGCACCTTCCCTGACCCCAGGCGACATTCCTCTTTCCCAGTGCCTTTACCGCTTCCTTTTTGGGGGCATTTTACAGCTTGTTTTCTGAGTGCAAGCAGCCAGTATTGTAAGAGACCAAAGAATTAGATGCACAATCAATATAGTGATGAAGCCATCTTTAAAGTATGGAAAAACCCCACCCCTAGGAATAAGGAAGAAGTAAGGTAACAGGTCTTGTTTAATCAAAAGCAGATTTACCATGTTGTTTTGTAACATACGTTGGTAATGGGAGTTGGAAATAGTTAATGGTGTTTCCTCTTTTGTGAAGTAATGAGACTGATTGTTACTTTTGGCTTTTATTATGACTGGTAATCTGATTCAATGAGTAATCATGTATAGCATGTGTAATTTTATTATTTATTGCTTTGTTCACTATTCACTTTACAATATGGCTTTAGATAGCTATCATTTCAAATTATTTGGTTCAGTGCTGCAATTAGACATTTGATAGTCAGTTCTAAGTAATGCTTTCTTCTGGCACATGGTTATACTTGAAGAATAATTCCATTTTCCCCATCAAGGCAAAGCTGTCTAGAACTGTGCATTCAATTTTCTCCTACTTCAGATTGGCTGTTTGAGTTAGTGCAGCTCCTGAACTTATACAGTTTCAGCTGCTCACTTACCTGCAACAGTTAGAACTAAGCAGGCTCTGAAAGCTCTTCTGATTAACAGGCTCGATGCCTTGTAAAGTGCATTACTACTACGGTGAGAACTATATGGGAATAAACAAGCCTAGTAGCCTCGGTGTCCCAGCAATATGAAGGAGATTAAAAAAAAAAAAAAAAGTTAATTAATTGAGTTAATTTGTGCCTGAATGGGGCCTGGGAGAGCAAGTTGCATTTTCTCCTGTGTATTGGCTCTTTGAGGTAGCCCTGCCGTGGAACAAAGAGTAAGTTCTTCTGGATAACTAAAGATTCAAGTTTTTTAAAGGCTTTTACATAAAACAGAATGAATATAAAACAAAAAACAATATTCAGATCATGTTAGCTGGCTGCCTGTTTCCATTTTTCTACAGTTTTTGTCCCAGATCTGAAAAAAAAAAAAAAAAAAAAAAGTTGTCAGATTCTGGTTTTGTTACAATTTTTTTCCTTAATAATGAAATATCAACATTTTCATGGTTTGTACACTACATGAAATATAATATTTTGCTGGAATCCTTTGACCTTTTCAAAAACTTGTATTTTGATCGTCTGGTAGTTCTGCAATTTCCCTGCAGGTTAGAGAGGAAAACTGTTTTGTGGAGGAGGTGAATTTACAATGGCATTGCACTGAGCTCTGTGGCAGGTATTGAGAAGCAGCCTGGACAGTCTATTGGATATAGAGGTGGTGGTGATTTGTAATGATTAGTCCTGCAAAACACAGTGACCTGGACAGATTTTTTTTTTTTTTTTTTCCGAATGTCATTGTAATAGGATCTGCTCTGATGAAAAGAAAAAAAAAACAACTCCTCAGAAAATGTCCAATTACCCAAGATGAAACTCAAGCCAGGCCTCCAGGAATGATACCCAATTCTGTCTTGCACCTGAAGCCGTCTTCTTTTTTCCCAACAACACTGATAAACACCACTTTTCTCTCCAGCACAGAGGCTCTTAGCTGACAAAATGTCCCTGCACACTGTTTTGTGAAAAATGTCAGGGTTTTGGAAATTGTTTTCTTCTTGTATCAGAATGTAAACTAGACTTTTAAAAATATTTTATGAGAAAGAAAAAGACCAATCCCTTATCCCTTATGGTGGTATGAAATAAATAAGAGGCGTACATGCAAGTCACAGAGAGTCAGAAGTAAACCAGAGCCATGTTTTTTTCTTGGACCAAGTGAAGGTGCTGAACAGGAGCTGAACGCTTCTGGTACGGTCTCACCTGAGCAGGACTCCCCTTGGAGCTTAGAAGATGGTTTTGGCAGGCTGATATAATAACCAGAAAGGTAAAGGTGCCTCACTTAAAAAATTTCTGCCCAATCCTACCTACAACTCGAGTAGTTCTTGGATCACCAGCCCTGCCAGGATGAAACACTGCTATCTCTTTCTGTTCCCAAAGCGCTGTAGCTGCTGGTCTGGTTTGCAGCAAGGCTTCTTGTCACGATGGACAGTCCAATGTTTTCATCTTCCTTTGCAGCTTCTTGCTTCCACCTATTTCAGTCCAATCTAATGACACAACATAATTAGTTTTTCCTAATAGGTATTACTTGCAGGCCCCTTATGCACCTGGCTGGGTCTTTTCATCAGTTTCCCCTTCCCTCTTTTCCCTTTTCATCCTTCCTCATTCCAATTTGTTTAATGTCTTTTTCTAATCTGAAGCACTCTCGTCTTTTAAATTTCTCCCCTCCTTGTTGGTAAGAACAAGGTCCAGCATGGCACCCTTCCTTGTCGGTTCCTCGACCAGTTGGAGAAGGAAGTTATCATCCACACACTCTCATAAAAATAAACTCTCATAAAAATAGTTTATTTTCCTTTTCATGTTTGCGTATATCAGGCACTTGTGTTTCATGCTGCATAAAGTCCTGCAGCAAGTCTGAGGACAATCTTCCTTTGCGCAGGGGTGTTTGAAGTCCCATGGGCTTCATTGGCCTTCAGGTAGGGTGTGATTCCAACAACAGCAGAAATGATATAATCACTGTGTTCTAGAAGTGCAAATAATAGGGCTGTTTTTCAAACATCCATAATTTA
Organism: Antrostomus carolinensis; assembly: GCF_000700745.2. NCBI lineage: Eukaryota > Metazoa > Chordata > Aves > Caprimulgiformes > Caprimulgidae > Antrostomus > Antrostomus carolinensis. The sequence goes on along the minus strand of NW_010316759.1, from coordinate 14,630 downwards.
CAGGAGATGAAAAAATACTAATGTCACCTTTATACATCTCAGCTCCAGATGTAACACAGCTTTCAGACCTTTAATGTTAGCCGTGGCAACCTGGACACAACCTACTGAGGATGAATTTATTCTTAACTACGGGATGTGATTTAGTCTGCCATCACACAATTTTTTGAATAATAATTTGCCTGCCTAGTTATTTTCACATTTGACATTCACTTAAACCTTTCTTATATTGTAAAGAAAGTAGCTTTGATTTAGGCAGTTATAGGGTAATTTAACATTTGCGTCTTCATTACTTGGGCATTTCAGCTGAATAACACGTCTTGCTTATCCACCTGATCCTTCCTTCCCATCCATCAGATCACAGTAAAGCTATTGGTATGAGTGAAAGTTTCACTTATTATTCTAGTTTTGGAAAGATAGAAGATTTTCAGGGTAACATGCTGTCTTTCAAAAAATCTCTTTTGATGGCAGTATTAGATATAAGAAAGTGACTGATCTTAGAGAGTTCATAACAAAAATTTCCTCAGTTACATCAGATCTTTTGTTAGACTTGATAATATCATATTGTTGCAGGGAAAAGAGACAATCTTTTCAATAGATATTTTTTTCTAGAAATGAGTGAATGTGTGTGAACTTCAGTTTTAGACTTGTTTGACTTTTACTCCAAGGTAAAATCCAGTACTCTGGATTAGATCTACCAGGAGATATTTACATAAATTATAATTTCTTAAACAAAATATTCAAGATGCAACTAGAATCCTGTACAAAGGTAGAACTGCACTAACCCAGTCCTTCACAAAACAAGGGTACACTTTACAGCAGATACCTGCTAAGATTTCATCATACATTGTTTTTACATGAACTGTTATGAACCTCTTCTTGTATAAAAACACATTATTGAATTTTGACATATAATGAACATTCTGTATTTTCTTTCAAGAATTAATTGTTGGATCAGACTACATGGGGGACTGAAACGAGAAGAATTGTTTCCCTTTCTCCCTCTGGGGGAAACAGGATGCAGATTTCTCTTGCTAAGTTGTGCTACATCAGAACTCAGTATTCACATGAAAAAATATTCCTTTAAGCTCTGCTATTACTGCCTGTCCTCTTTCTAACATTTGTGGAAGTGCTGTAAAAAGAAAAAATGCAATAGGTATAGTCAATAAAAGAGAAATAAAGCCTGCCAGGAGAAATTGCATAGCAAACCTGTGCTTCCAGAGCTCGGGCTTAGATGTTGCTGCATGGAGGAGGGCTAACAAGCTCTATTGCTCTAGTAGCTTTCTGAAGTTCATCTGTACAAATCTGTATATTAATTTTAAAGGGATCAGAAGAAATCCTTCCTTTTGTAACTTCACTGAAGTCTCTTGCAATTACCAGGTAAGCAATTTATCTAAGACTTTAAAAAAAAAAAAAGTTCTGTGAAAAATTATATTAATTTTAAACTCTAATTGTTAATTAGAATGGATTCATATGCAAGTTTTAGCCCTAGAATCATAGAATGTTGTGAGTTGGAAGGATCACAAGGATCATCAAGTCCAACTCTTGCCCTAGCATAGGACAGTCACAAGATTCAGACCATGTGTCTAAAGGCATTGTCCAAATGCTTCTTGAACATTGTCAGGCTCGGTGCCATGACTACCTTGATTCTGTTATGGTGTTTCTGCAGACATAAGGATTTTTTAAAAGATCAGATTTCTTGAACCCATACCTTGGAACAAATGAGTCCTTGGTTCACTGAATAGTTCATAAATTTATTTTCTTTGTTTTCCCAGAGACTCATTTACAGATCTTTATACTCTTAAAACTCCCATTATCCTTAATAGAGATTTTCCCAGTGCCACAACTGACTGCACCTTTAAGATTTTACCCACATTGTGTGTAATTGTTAGAGTCAAATTGCTGCAAAACTTGAAATGAAGATGTAATTAAATGTCTCCCTCCCCGCTTTCTTTTTATTTTTAAACCTTATTTTCTGAGAAACACTTGGGTAGTGCAGGTCTGATCACATGTGAGGGACAGCTCAGGCTGGAGGGATGAGATAATAGCGAACAGCAACAGCAGAAAATTCCCCTCCAGAACCTACTCTGACTGTTCAATTTCTATTCTGTCCAGAGGAGCTATAAAACTGGAGAAAGGTGAGTAATAGATTTGAGAGTCATCAGAAATATAAATTATAGCTAGACATTTCCTATCAGCATCCCATGCGCTTAATGATAAACAGTCAATGAGATGTATGCACTTCTAGCATTTTTATAATGAATCTATTGCTTCTGTGACAGCTTACTGTCAAACATTATGCTTTGGAATTTATAACTTTTGATACCATTTCAATATATGGTCTAGATATGCTAAAATCTATTATTTTTCTTTTTATGAGCATGACACTTTCACCTAATGAACCTAATGAATGTACCTAATGAAGTCCAAATGGCTCTGCAAACACATGCATATACACACACACAAGGATTTTCTTTCTTCTTTCTCTCTGCCTGTCTCTCCCTTTCTTTCTTTCTCTCCTTTCTTCCTTCTTTCCTTCTTTTCAAATGACTGCCAATCAAAAGAGAACAATGTTCTTACAGACTAACAGTTCAGTGACTCAGAGGAAATGAAAAAAAAAAACCCGAAACCAAATGGGATTATTTAAAATCTGTAATTGCATAAAAAGGCATCACTTCTGTGCTTACTGCCTGATTTATTATTGATCTTCCTACTAGTTATTTATGTGTTTACAGTGTTATATGCTAGATGTCTTCAAAAGCATTGAAATGACTGCTCTGCAAGCCTGGTTCCTCTTTGCATCATTCCAGCATTTTTTGCCCAGGAATCAGTGATCATATCAGATTAAAGAGGCAGAAAAATGCAGTCTCAGATCCCTGTCACCAGGAAAGCAGGTGTCACCTCTGAAATTATGCTTGAACATTAACCTTTTCACTCTTAAGTGTTTGATTCTGATTGTTTGTAGAGGAAATATTTACATTAAAACTTTCCTGCCCTTTGCACCCAGTCTAGCCCTGAGGAGGCCATGATTTTAGATGACAAGAAATGTATCAGCTTTCATCATGTTGAATACAATTTTATTTCTGCTACAAAGGTCTCCTTCTCCCCATGCTACTTTTATGCCAGTTTAACTCTACTGATTTTATTATCTGCTAAGGTAGAGGAGCTGTTCATGAAACACTTTCCTTTCCTCGCACTGCCTGCCAGGCAGTCGTGGTCTTCTTGCCCTCAGACTTCTCCACAGTGATGGATTTCAAAGGTGGGTCAGGCTCCTTTTCCTGGCTTAATCGCTGGCCTGTTTCTTCCTCACAAGCTCTTCTTCCTTTTTAGTTACCATGGGAGTGATGAGGCCTCCCTTGAGCAAAGAAGTTTTGGAAAGAATAGATGAAATATTCAAGTCATGACTGGAGTCAGTTATTGAAAGATAAATAGCACTGAAGATCAAAATGTATGAAAATAGCAGACTAGGCCTTTTGTTTATCTCCATACCTTATTATTTGAATATTAATCCCATCATTTAAAAGAGTATCACATGCTCACTCATTTTCATAAATACAGGAAGAGTATTTTCACATACTGTTTTATAACAGAAGGCTACACAGTTGGTAATAAGCCTGGTGTTTTTTAAATAAATCTTTCCTGAAGTTGAAAAAAACCCAACTTTCTTTTGTCTTCTAATAGAAGAGCTGACAATTTGGTAGCATCTCATAATGTATGCAGGCTTCATGTATGTTCATTACCTAGAGTCTGGGAACTGCTGCCTAATTGCATAATCAGACTAGCAGTTATAGAGGAACTGGTAGCTAATATAGCTAATATCTCTCCCCTCAGCTATATATGAAGTTTGCATATAAATGTGACAGTGGTATTTGTGGCTATCCTACTTACTAAAGTTAGAATGGGAACAAATGAAAACACGAGGGGAGAGCTCCACAGAAATGGGTACAGATCAGTATAATGGAAAGGCTAAATGGCAGAGGTGGTGACATGGCAGCTTAAAGACAGGAGAGAGGGACGAGAAGGGGAATTTGTAATGAGTGCTATGGACTCTATAATCAGATTTTCAAATGTTCTAGGGCACTTGGAGCAGGGATGTGGACAACTAATAAGGGCTGTGAGCAAATTTGGTTGGGGAGTCCACTGGGATAGGGGGGTTGTGAGACCGGCTAATTTTCCAGTAGATAAAGCTGTTGCTAGCTATCTTAGAGACTAGTATAGGCAAGGTGGTTTTGAATGGATATATTGAAGAAGAAGCTGATAATGAAGTCACAGGTATGGATAAGAACAAAAGAGAGATAAGATTAAATGGCAAAGACTATAGTAGCTGTTCTGGAGAGGGATGGGGAAGTGAATGGAAGAAAAGAGGTTGTGCTATATAACATTACAAGAAGAAAAACGGAACTCAGTACAGTCCTGTGTAAAGGTTTTTTTTTCTTTTTCCTAATTCAGTCACAGGGACAACAGCAGATTGAATTCTGTAATTTTGTCTTTTGCTATATTCTCCTGAAGCAAATTATTTTAAAATCTTCTTTCTGGTGAGTATCTGAACAGTTCATAACAAATCATCCCTTCCAGGAGATCATTCATTATTAGACACATTGATGGCATGTTTGAATCTCTAAAGTGGTAATTTATGCTATTAGCTGAGTTGTCTTGATGACCTTCACTACACTAGTATTTTACTCATTCTTTCATATTCTTGTACTTCATACATACCAGAGAATAATTCATATCCTTGGTAACCTTTGCAAATGATTTCCCCAGAGATTTTTCTTCATCAATACCAGAGAAAACTAACCCATTGTCATCATCCTCTAAAAAGTAATTAGCCATGAATAATTGCTCCTTCCTGACATCTTTCTAACTTTGCATTGAATTGATTTTTTTTTTAAGTAGATCTATTAATTGTGGAAGCATTAGGCTGCCTTTACATTTTTATTCTCCCATTCCTTATTCTATTCTTTTCTTACAACTGCTCTGGATTACATTTTGCTTGTCTTGTTTAATGTTGCTTGCACAGTTTCTTAGCTTTATGATACTTTGAATTCCAGACTAGTAGAATAGATTTTTCTATTCAATGTTATTACATTCGATTTTGGAATACTTTTACTCGGTGTGTTATTTTTGTGGAAGTCTTATGCCACTTTCATGGGACATTTTTTCTCTTATTTGCCCAGCAGGATTCCCAGTTTGTCTCTGCCAAGAAAGATCCAGGGAAGTAACATTCATCAGAGCTATGGTCCCCCATCTTTTTGTAACTGAGCCTTGCTTGATGTATCTGGCACAATTTGTGTTTCATAGGGTCTTCTGGAATTAGCTAAGCTACTGCCCAGGGCTCAGGGACATGGCTTACCTGCCATACGCTTGTGTGTCACCCTAAAATCCTAAAAAAAGATGCCTCAAAAATAAAAGAGATGAAGAGAAACATGCATTCACATGCATTTTCAAGGTATTACCCTGAAGGGAGAACCTCTTTTCATCAGTTATGACTAAGTTTCTCCACTTTCCATGGAGGTCTTTTTGTAAAGATAGGTTATACTGGAAATATTTCTTCTACAAACTATGAGAGAGAAATGTGTTTTCCTTCTACATAAGGGAACCCTTCAACCATACAGTTACACAGGGAGAAAAACTGTTGTTTTAAACTGCTGCAGCTCCATTGACTTTAATAGAGCCATGCTTTTTATAATAACAAGCAATGACGCAAGCAATGTAGTATTTTGTGTTCCACATACCTACTCCTGTGCTTCTGACTATGTGTAGAAAATCACCCTATTTTTCCCTACTGGCCTGTCTGAAACCTTCCTGATATTGTCTGAGACCTGCTGCACCTCCACCTCATATAATGCAGTGGCGCTCAAAGTATGCTTCAGAAAGCTTTGCATCCACTTTAATAATTAAAACAGCTTTTTGTTTTAATTTCTGAAGAAATATCTTATTGGACATTTCTACACATTGTTTGGCCTTCTGTATTTGTGGATCTCTTTCTCTGAAGTATATCTTCTCCCTCAATTTATTTGTAAAGGTTTTTTTTTTTTTATCAATTCTGCTATTTTACTTCTGTGGTTTGTTGATTCTACAAAATTATCTGATTAAATGACCATATTTCTGTTGGTTGTTTTCCAAGCTCTTTATAATAGATTTTTTTTTTAACCTGTTATAATTGTTTGGTCTATCTGACAGTTTATTATCCATATTTCTTCTTTTTTTTCATTTAAGTCTAGAGGATCTTAATCACAGTGGAGGTGGAAAATGTGGCGTATTTTAATAATCTTCCATTTTTTTTCCTGGTAGCTTCTTGTTTTTGCAAGCCTTCTACATGCCAGATCCTCCTTGATTTCCATTAAAATTCTACCTTTAGGACTGAACTCTTGTTTACTTAAATCCTCCCAGTGTGCCTTTCCAGCAGTGAAAACCTTTACACTGCCCTTTACACTGCTTTACTACACAAACTCATTCTTTACTCTGTTGGATACAAGCATCTAGTAGTCACTATTTTCAGGTTTCTCTCCCTCTTTTTTTTTCTTTTTTTTTTTTCTTTCTCCTTTTCTTTTCTTTTCAATCTGTAAACACTAGTGTAGACTGGGGACATCTTAGCTGCTGACTTTAGTAGTTGCTTTGTGAATCCTAAAGTTAACTTCAAAAGGATTTAGATATTTGTTTCTGTACATATATCAGTGGAAATTCCCCCAGAAATATAGCAACCTAACATGTTAGCCCAGGAATAATTTATACTTTTCCTTTTGCATGTTTTGAGTATGCTTTCCTTTTCTGTCTTTGAACCTGAACTTGCATCTTCACTGTAGAGCTAGGGCTTGTTGGGATTGTGAGTATTTCACATGGTATTGGGATAGTGAGTATTTCACATCCTTGTTGTTTTTTTGTCTCAACCTTGGTATGCAATGCTTAGATTGAAATGATGACTGCTTAGAAGGGAGATTAAAGGACTACCAGGGAGATATGCAGGGACAGGGAATCTGTGATCTTATATATGGGATTCTAGCTATAGTTACAGATTCTGGTAATATAGTTGCCATCAACAGGATATCTTCATATTCACTAGTGAAAATTTATCATGTTTATTTACATATTTATTCCTGAGTAGGACAAGCTGAAAATGAAGAACATTCAGATGATATAAACCATCTGTATGTGTACAGTAATGGAACATCTCTCAAAGCATAATAATAATAAAAAAAGTTTTTAACTTTTTAAAAAGTTATTCTTATAAAAATATACTGGACTGTATTAATGATGAACTCAAATACTACAGCAGCATCTTCATTGATTTATATCCCTCTGGCATAGCTCAGTCTACAAGATGTCCACAAACAGAATGTAAATTTTCTCCTTAATTCGTGATCCTTTCATGCCACCACAGTCTCTGAGAGACTCCTTATTATTACTTTTGATCTCTGTAGGTCTTGATATTATGAAATCCTTCTGTAAACTCACCTGCACTCACATTTCATCTGTACAGAAAACACTTAGGTTGACTTTATATTTTTTTCCACCTTCAAAATTCTTTTTTCTTGTCTGTGTGAAGTTAAATTTCTCAAGGGAAGAGGGACTGAAGCCTCAATAGAATAGGAAATTGGGAGGAAAAAATCCCCTATTGACTACTGGGTATGAAAAATATTCATAGGCATCTCACTGGGAGTGTTATTTAACCTCAGATAATTCTGTGTTGCCTTATATATAATCTGGTATTTTTCATTTGGAATCCAAGTACATCTAATTATTTTTACATAAATGTAAAATAAATGTGCATATAAATTATCGACTAGGAATGAGGATACCCTGGTAAGTAATTCCATATAGTTTAGATACTTTTTTTTTTCTATTACATTATTGGTTTAAGTTTGAAGTGATATAATCCTTTTTTAAACTTCTAGAATTGCTTGTATTATTCCTTATTTGCTCCTTCTGAAACCTTCATATATGAAAGATTATTTATTGTGGCAGTAGCACTTGCTAAAGCTTAATAGGAAAAATTCTTGTAAGCATCACCATGGTATCTGTCACAATTGCAAGTAATAATTTTGTTTCCAAAATCTGTTGGTTCCTTTTTTTTTTTTTAGAAAAGATGCCCTGCTGATACAAAAATTGCCTGTGCTCTACTGAAATTGACAGAGAAAAAACACCCAAGGCCAAAGTTTTTTATAGACAAGCCTGGTGAAATGCCTCATCCAGGTGAATTTTCACCTTATTCAGGTGAAATATTTATGTCAGCAATTAATTTGGTCACAGATTGTTCTAGAAGGCATTACAAAAGTTAACAATGTGAGTCTCACCGTATCTAGAAATAGTGCTGACTCTTCCATGTCACTTCTGGGTCACAGTGTTGCCAGCTCCTGCTTTTAATGGATTCTCATGGCATTTCTTTTTTTTTCTTTTTTTTTTTTTTTTTTTCTTTAAGTCTCAGATTCTGGGGGCATATCTCATATTTCATTTTTAAAAGCACATATTTACAGTTCTCATGGTACCTCAGAACCCTTGATAACCTGACCTGAGTGCACCCTATGGTCTCAGAAACTCAGAGTTAAATAAAAGAAAGAAGAATTCATGAGACTGTTAAAAATTTCTGAGTTTTTTTGACCAGTATTATTCCTTGGAAACTGCAATAGAGATAATTTGTGGTTTTTGAATGCATGCGGTTAGCAGTGCAAAGTCATTAATAGGAAAGAATAGTTTCCCTTCATTTGCAGCATGCCTCTGACTGGTTTGTGCTCAAAGCTCAACGAAGCCCCAGTTACATAGTGTGAGTAGCAATGTTTTGACAGAAAGGGTATTTTGGCCATCTAGGCATGGGCAAACAATGGACTGAGGTTCAAACCACAGATATCCTCCAGGTTGTCTTGGTAACTATGGGCAGCCCATGTGTGACATCATCTCTGTCACAAGATGGGGCTGATACTATTTTGCCCTTTGCAAGGCTGTTTTGAGGGTTGACTCAGTGTTTGAAGTGTGTTCGGTTACTGTGAATGGGGAGGTAGGTAGAGGCAGGTTGGAACTGATGGGCAAAGTATGTGCTGAGACAGAATGAAATATGGTTACTTAGCTTTGGCAACATTGTGGATTAAATTATCCTTTTTTTACTCTTCCAGCTACAAAAAAATATATTTATACATTATGTATATTTTATGTATTTATATATACTCATGTATATTTACAAATATAAGGACTGATGATTAACTCAGTCCCTGACTGTGAGAGTAGGTCAGTCATTGAAGACAGAAGGCAACATAAAGGTAAGAGGATTTTAAAACAGCAAAGGCCAATTTGCAAGTCTGTCTTGGATTACTGCCAAATGCTGACAGAGCTACTAAATAGTCTTCCTGTTTCCTGTCAGCCCTAATGGCTGCGGTTAGAGCTATAACCTCTGTCTGTCTGTCTCCCTTACCTGCCTGTGAAAAGCCTACCCTCTTCTGCAGAGTCTTATTTTATCACAGAAATCTTTTGTCGTCTCCCCTTCCTGCATTTGTAAATCCCCCATGTGCTTGTTGAGAGGTATCTTGTCTGAGGTTGTTTCTTGGCTTTCCTTGTGGTTTCGCAATTTCTGTGTTGATTTTAGACAACAGCTTTTCCCAGTAAGCCATGGAGTAACTGGGTCAAAACTTGATATTTGGGAATTAACTCAAGCTGCCTGATTTCTGCCACAGCCTGTTTCAGTGTTACAAATAGTCTTTGGGTTTTTGGTGACTACTCACTCAATTTTTTATGGCATTTACTGAAAAAAGAGCCACTTTTTAACAGTCAAGGCATTATTTTATGGTAAGTAAAATTAAATTTTACAAAAAAGCAAGGTTGCTAAAAGCTTTGAAACAGAATTTTTGCACCTTTCCAAAATGTGGGATTTCTTATACCACAAAATATTTGGACAAGGGTTTTACTGCAGTTATTCCCACTTGGTAATTTTATAAAGCTATGATAGTGCAGGAATCAGAAGCAGGTATGATGGGGGAAATCCTAGTCTGGTTAGAGTGTTGCTGTGGACTTAAATTAAGCCAGGGCTTTGCCCGAAGTTTCTACACAGCAAAAAGCCTGCTACAGGCAGAGAGGAGAGGATTCTGATGTAGTCTCCTTTCAACCAGGGCTGTAAGTCAGCTCATCTAACTTAAGCTGCCTGGAAGTCCAGTATCTAGTTTAAACTAGTTTTCCAGGCTACCCTTATAATTAATGGGAGGAGATAAGCTCCAGAGGGCAATTCAAGCTGCTTTTCTGAGACACCTGCTTTAGCACTGGATCAATCAATCTCTTCAGTGTTTTTCCTTCTTCGCTGACTACAGGTGGATGCCAGACAACTAGCTCAGATCTGATGTTTCGAGTTAGGGAGGTGAATAGGATGTTTGTTGTCTGCATGGTGTCGTAGCTGTGGAGTGTAAGGACAAACTCCTGCAGGATCCTGGCTCCCCTGCTCCTTGTGATTAAAAAGGAAATCAATGTTTGGAAGTGAATTTGCCCCTTACTGTTTGCAAAATACTGACCTTAACTGTGTAGCAGTAATGGCAGTCTTAGTGTGGAGTAGGACACAAACTAGACTGCAGACTTAAAACACAGATGCAACAGCTTGTAACCAGCAGTGACTCTTGTGGTGGTTACCACACTCCTCTCAGGCACCGCGACTATTACGACATCGAAGCTCAGCCCACAGATCAGACTGCTGCCTGCCACCCGCTGATAGCCAAGGAGGAGACATAAACGTAACAACCATATAAAGCTCAATGTATATACAGCCTCGGTGAAATCGGGGGTGAGCAGCAGTGACTGTGGTGTGACTGGCCCATGGGATGGACAGACACATAGTAATGATGAGTTTGTAAGACGACTCGCTCTTTTTTTCTGTAAGCAGTGCAGTCCTCATGCATTATTGCATTTTGTTACAGTGGCATTTGTGGGCATTTTTTGCTCCTTGCTATTTATAGGAGAAGAAATAAAGGAACATAGGACTCATAATAGCTGTCTAAACCCTTGTAAAAGGCAAGGGGCAGAGGCAGAGTCTGCAAACGGCAGAGAGAGAGACAGTTCTCATGTTTGACAGGCTAAAGCAAAGTGAAAAAGCAACCAACCAACCTAGCCTCTAAGTAGTGTTTGTCTAACTATTTTCAAAGATGGCATTTTGAGCTTTATGTTGCTTTAGTCAGTGATATGTTTTAGCAGAGAAACAACAGGAATCGCGTTGAGCTCATCTCAAACACACATAAAATATTTTAGTATCTTTTCTTTTATCTCCTCTTTCAGATACAGCTCAGGAGAAATATGTTCCAAGTGACAGCATCTTTGACAACCTGTACTTTTTGTTCTACCTTTTGTTCTTCTTCCTGTGAAAAGCCATGAGATGGAGATTGCTGGATACCTTCCCTACTTATTAAAAAAAAAAAAAAAAAAAAAAGTAACCATATACTTCCCAGAGGGTCAGACTGAGCCTTTAACTGTAACATCAAGTGAAGGGCCCTGTATGTCTGAAGCAGCCTGGGGCAGGACGTATCCTTGCCAGTATGTATCAAAACCAAACAGCTGAGCACTGAACAGAATTCCTCACTGTGGTGTTAACAGAATACCTCACAATAACCTAAGTCATCTATGCAGCACCATGGAAATGCCATAGACTGAGTTTTCTGAACGTGCCAGCAAATGCTGCTGTGATGCACAGAGAGGGGCAGATTCTGAAAATGTAGGCAATGTTTATTAACCTCAGTTATTGATTTCTTGAACTGGAACATCAACTTTTCATTTTAAGAAATTAAAACTTTGTATTTTTGCTTTAATTGTGTCTCTCTTGACCTAGGTCCAAAGCCATCAAGCACTTATTAATGTATTTAACTATACGCACGTGACCAATGATAAGCCCAAACACAACTAGTTTTTGAGAGGCTTTTCTACAACCCTTATCTCTGGTGGTAGACTAGAGGCTCTCACAAGAATAATGAATTTTCTTCACAGAATCCCAGAGAGATAAAGCAATGTTATTATCCCATTGTACAGCTGGGAGAAATGATGACATAGAAATTAAGTGCTTTTCTTAAAGTGTTCTTTTCAGTTAAAAAAGAGGTTACAACTCCAAAAGATTTTGTTGTCTTATTTTAAGTTAATTAATCTTGTTGTCCCAAAGACTTTTTCTGTGTATCTACACACAAAGTGGTGTTCTTAAGTGCTACTGATCATTTGTCATGACAGAGCTTTGCTACAAAATGAATAAAAACTCTTATAATGTGAGCCCCTATGTCTGTATGTGCATGTCTTCCCGTTTGAGTGCACATTTTGGAGTTTAGAACTACTAAACTAAAGTTTAGATCCTCTAGGTGTCCCAGCAAGGCAGAAGTTCCCAAGAATGCTGAACACAGTAGAAGTCAGCAGAGATTGAGGAGAAGCACTGAGGAAACGCACACTGTATATTTTCAAAGCAAGGTCATTGGTTATTAATATTGCTACAGAGAGCTTAGCTACACACTGAGTTAGTTTTTCATGAGCTCTACTTATCAAACTGCTTGATACTCCAAATCATTGCCTGCTTGTAGAGCAGCATGAGTAGTCATGTACTTGGAGAGAGGTAGGAGAGCTGGCTGAGATTGTGAGGACCTACGCTCAGCTTGATGCTTTTCTTTTTGGAAGTGACATGACACTCTTTGTGAGTTGTATCCCACTGGCTGAAAAAGCTCAGGAATGAGAGGTCTGGAGTGGCTGGAATAGAATTCAATTGATTTAGATGACAGACAACTCAAAAATAGGATGAGGGAGATACCATTCACCTGGCATCTGCCCTGTAAATCCACCCAATATTATCAAATTTTAAGTTCACTCCAGATTATGAAGCAAGTCTGTGGAAAATTATCTTCTTACATAAATGAAATGTCAGTTCCAACCAAATTTCAAAACTCTGTTATCCTCATAGATAGGAAAGGGATGTTGAAAGACGAAGATGTAGGTGGAAACTAGAGGCACATGAAGCCCATGCAGAATGCAGAAGACACAATGGTCTCTGATGTACTGGAAGCAGAGTAATGAAGAGATCCATAGAGGCACTGGAATAGGGAAAGGTGGAGGAACTGAATGAGGACATGGCAGGAGAATGGGAAATCTTGGTGAAGAAAAGTGGATATGAAAGCATAAATAAACCATTACTCACTAGAAGGACAGGATTACAGATCCTTATTACACAGGAAGAAGGGTTGCAATAGGTCCTTAAAATAAAGGATATGGTGGAAATAGCACACAAAATCTAGGGAATCCCATAGGGATTTCATTTCTTCCATCTTCTGGATGCAAAACATCTGCAGAACAGATGAGAGCCCATGAGAGGTCAATAGTTTGCAAGGACTGTTCAGGTATATTTTTTCCCTTGAGCTGAAACCTCACATATGGAAACTCTGTGAAGGTGAAAAAGCAGATAAAGGCAGTGTGGACAATTCAGAAAAGCCAAGGAGGATGTTTTTTTCTCAGTGTTTTGAACTTAATTTAAAACACTGCTTCCAGCTACCAGAGAGAAAAAAAAAGGAGATACAGGTCATTAAGCTGTAATGGAGATATATCTTCAGATCTCTTTGAAGTATAAGAGAAGATACGTGTAAAAGCAATACTTAGAGTCTTTTAGTGCTTTGTATCAGAGATTGTCAAAGAACTTTGAAGAAACAGACCTCCCAGACTCCTTGCAATGTATGTATGAGCTGTTGTTACCATTTTACAGATTAAAATGAGTCCTAAAAAGATTCATAAGACTGAGGTAAAATAAATGGGAAGCATGTGACAGATTTCAATATACCACCCCATTCCCAGGCCTATGCTTCAGCTGCATGGCTGTCTTTTTTTTGTCTGCAGCAAAACAGAGGTTTAAAATACTAGACAAGTTGCCATATATGTGATAAAATTCCTTTCAAAATACATGTAATTGTATATTAATGAGAAAATTCTACTTTGAATGCTTTCATCTAGTTCATAGATGTAGACCAAAAGGGTTGATATTTATAGGCATGTACTTAACAAACAACATGGTATAGCAGGAAAGTTCGTTTTCTGTGTTAAAGTTGCTGTAATCTTCAAAACACCCACTACAGTAGCCTGCTTTGAGAGCTGCAAAATTCTAATTTCCCTGTCTTTCTTGCTGCTGCTGCATGTCTCGTTGATCCTGTGACTTGCCTAGCTTTTAATAACGCTAGATGGCACGTGGATTAGGACATACTGGGCCAAAAGAATTTCACACGCTTACAGCTGGACTGATTTTTGGCCTGAACAACACTTTGACCACTTTTCAACAGAAGAAATAATCAGAAGGACGTGCAGCTGCTGCATAAAGGCCAGGGGAAATTAAAATATTTCCCATAAGAAAACAAATGAACAAAATACATATGCGGCTTGATTAGAATTTGCATTGTAACATCATTAATTACTAAAAAGCCACAGGTGGGAATGACGTGAGGCATGAAAATGTGATTATGAAGGGAGAAATGATGATTCTGTGTCAATAGCACAGTCCTTACAAAGGGCCATCAAACGTGAATGGCTAAGGCTGTCAGATGAAATACCTTATCAGATGAAATATTGTATAAGAAATAAGTACAAAACAATAGAATGTTTATATTGCTTAATCTTTCTCAGTCCTTCACAAATATAATTTAATTTCTTTTTTTTTTTTTTTT
>NW_010316758.1:0-5012 GCF_000700745.2 Antrostomus carolinensis | reverse complement strand
TGCAGCAGCTCGCGGCGCCCAGCGGCCGCTGCCTGCTCCCCACGGGGTCCCGCGCGGGTGTCCCCGGGGTGAGGGTCCCTCAGCGCCCCACCGCCGTCCCGGGGGGTGGGGGGGGTCAGGCCGTTTGGCTTCGTGCTTTGCTGGCATCTTCTGTACCTGTTCTGTGGAAGAGCGAAGGCTCTTGTAGCCCCTGTCGCTTCACCGTCTCGTCTGCTCGAGCAGTGTATTTCCCCGTTTCCTTTCCCTGGATACGAAGAGGAAAAGGTCCCTTTTTAGGGTGGATTTTTGCACGCAGGGCGTGTGCAATGGTAAGTTTCTCCAGTTCCCTAAAGGAATATGTTATTGTGGGAAAAGCTTTGTTAGTTTCTTGATGTAAGAAACTTACGATATAAGACTTGGCTTCGTGGGTGACTGTGTTAAAGGTTGTGTGTGAAAATAACTGTTTCCACATTTTTTTAGTGCTGTAAACCAAACCTTTCCATTATTGTTATTTTTGTTTGAAAGCTCTGTGTAAAACAGTTTTCAAAGGCATCAAGGTGAGTTGGCAATTTCACTTCTCCTGGAGGAAACTGGGGTGGGAGAGGACTGTCGTTCTGTCCTGTGCGTGAAGGGAACATGATTTCTTCCTCAAAAGGATTAATGAGATAAGGGCAATCTCTGGGATTTATGGCTTCACAGCTCAGGTTGACACTAGATCTTTAAACTGTGGAGAAACTTTGCTGTATCTCTTACAAGTGCACCCAGGGTGGGGAACATCTTCCCGTTAGTAACTGAAAGACTTCTTGTGTGTTGGTTTTTCGTAGTGCTGGTTCATTTGTACTGTGTCTTCAAATAGACATTTTCTTTTATCACCACAAAAATTCAAATCTGAGGGGAAGGAGATCATGCTTTGCTAGTGAAAGTGAATATGTGGACTGCCCTCGTCATTCTCTCAGAAATGTTATTTTTTTTACTTGAAAGAGCAGATGGTCAAAATACTGACTCCAGAAAACAGTTGGAGTAAATAATTTTGAAGGGTAGTGCTGAGGATTGGAAGATTGTTTCTGTGGTGGAGAAAGTGTATTTAGGCAGGTTTGGAGGAGACTTGGTTCCCATTATCTTGGTATCTCAGTTGGTGGGATACCTAGGCTGATATGCTGCCTTCCTGAATGTGGAAGGTGATGCTGTCTTATTTTCCTTCCTCACTCTAGCATTGAGATCATGTGCTTTGACTTTCTAATTGTGTGGGGTTTTTTCTTCCTGTACCATGAAGATAGGTTTATGAATAAAGTACCTTCTGCTTTGAACTAGGATGCATCCCTTTTTCCAGTAGGTATTCAGTTACTGAAATGATTTTCCTCCTTCCCAAGCATGAAGGAGAAAGTTGGCATGCAGAGGCACCTTTTGTTCTTTCCCATCCTGCTGTGCAAAGTGGAGTTCCTTGCCTTGGAGACTGTGTCTCTGGTCTTCCTGAGCATTGACCTCCTTTTACCTTCTGTTACTGTTTGAATGCCTTATTGTACTCATTATACTTATGATACACTCTCTTGAGGTTAAGCAGCATGTGGAGGAGATCTGTATCACCACCTCTACCCTAACCTGCTGCTAGTCAAATTCTGAGTCCAATTCTGATGAATTACAGTGTAAGATATAATTATCCATGCCAGCCACCTCTCCCATCTTTTACCTGCTCTGAAGGCTGTTGGAAGGTGGCAAGTGAAGGGGTGGCCCATATTCTTAGCAGCCAAATACCAAGTGAGCACATTCAGCAGTCTTAGAATGTCAAATATACCTGATATTGAAAGAATTAGCTATTCAGCGTGCATGTTTTTGTAGAAGAATGATCAATGTGATTTTTCTTGCTTTAGAAAGATGATTCTTGCAGACCTTTGAAGGATGACTAACAGAAAAGAGTGGGTTGCTCACCCCTCAGAGTGAGGCAACCAGCCTGTGTATCACTTCCAAAGACAACATATGTTCTCCCACCTGTATCTCTTATGGTGTTTATTATATTTTTATCCACTATGATGCATTTGTTATCTTCTCAGTTTAGTTTAGTTTGAAAGATGCCTGGCATATGTATGTGGAGATAGTTAGTCAGATCCATGTAGGAAATATTGCTGCGATACTGAATTTTTTTCTTTTGTAATGTGACTGCTCTTTTATTTGTGTGATGATATTTGTTTTCTCCAGTTTTAGGATTGCTTTAAAATAATTGTGATGTAAGTTTTGGTTTTTGAGTGATCTTATATGTACTTAGCAATGATGATGTTGTCTCAATGTGCTTATTTGCAACATGAATACTAGCTTATATTTTCTACAAAGTCCTGGTAAAAGGACAAGAGCTACTTTAAAGCAAAAGGAGATTATAATTTCTCCTCAAGGATCATGGCTGATCAAGAGAAAGCTCAGAAACAAAAAATGAACTGAATACTGCTGCTTCTTCTGGGTGATACTTAGAAAAAAATGCGAAGGCAGATCAGTAGAAACATCAGTTAAATTTTTTTCTGGAACACTTGATTTTTTTAATTGGTCACTTTTTTGTTACGTAATGCATTTTATAAGGAAAATCTTACTGAAATAAAGTGAGATGGATTTATGCTGGTTTGTTACTGCTTGTATGTAAGGTGTGACAAAACCCCCCAATTATTTCCTTCTTTCCTTGAAGAAAGGTTGTGGACTATTTGTGGAGTCCAGGAAAGTTTATAAACATAGATATCGAATGTTTGTTTGTGTAAGGTAATGTAAATGTCTTTGTTGAATAAACATTGGTAGTGTAGTATTCAAGTTGTGTCAGTTGCTTTCTTGGCTGTTGATTTCAGGGAGTTCTTATGATTCATTTAGTGAAAGCTTTTGAAATGCCCAGCTTTGGAATATTTCAAAGAGCCAGGTTTTGTTTTGGAGTAGTTATAACAATTAGGAATAGCAACCTCCTCTCCTTTCAGAGAGTCTGCCAGGTGCTGAGCTCTGACAAAGGAGAGAATAGTAGCAAAGATGTTTTAGCACTTCTCTGGATAAGACTCCATTACTGTCACACTCTATTTGTTCACAGAAACCTGCAATTCCTTCGCAATATTGTAGACTTGGAGATGGACACATGTTTGGAAAGCTGTATATTGCTACAATCTCTTCAATTTGTAATGAGAATAATGAGGGCAAACTGTAGTGTCAAAATTTCTGTTCTTTTAGGATGGCAGATGGAATGTGTCTAAGAATTTAAGGTATTCCTCAGTTTCAAGTGTACTATTGGATGTATGGGAGCTTTGGACATTTTGGATGTTTAGCAAAACCTAAGCTTTTCTGAGGAGTTTTAAGATTAGGTTTTTGAAAGGGGACATCAGCTTTCTAGACTGTCTTAGAAACTCCCTCTTGCAGACTTGCATTAGCTAGAAACGCTCCAGACTAGATAACGTGGCTTCTTTAATGACCAGTGGAGTTTTTATTTATTTAAAGTATCCCACTTTCAGCAAATCTTTTTTTTTTTTTTTAAGCTTCTTGCTGCCTGTCATGCTAATTATCCTATCCCTCTAACTGAAGTCACAGTGCAGATGTAGAATCTAGCAGCTAAATTCTACAGAAGTGGAAAATTATGAAAGGTTTATTTTAGAGGTAAAACACTTTAAGTTTCAAACTGTGTGGGAAATGCCATGGAACAGTAAAAGGAATAAAAAGATTAGTGGAAGATAAATGGTATAGGTACGTGTGAAAATGATATGCTGGAGTTACTGGGATAACTGTGGAATTGAGGTGGGAATTCACTGAGGAAAACAATGTCTATGATGATTGCCTAGCTGGATGTGATGTGCAAATTATTTCTAAGGAAGTGAAAGAAATGTAACAAAAGTCTGTGCCAGTCCTGAATTTAGTCCAACAGCTCCCGTGTTGCGCAGAGCATTGGTAATACGTGGGACAGTTTCCCTCCAAGTGAATAGCTCGGATCACTTGGGATGAATGCTGACTTACTTGCCATACTGCTCTACGGACTGAGAGGCTAACAGAACACTTTGGTGACTTTATTCCAATTCCTAAGGGAGATTTAACTGTGTCTGTTCTTGTGGTTATACATTTTAGCATCCATTTGGATTGTCTCACTGGAAAAAGAATAAATTAAATGGACTTGGAGACCACAGTGCTTGAATTCCCAGGAACTGATTTATCTTTGTGCAATATGAGTTGAATCTTGTTGGAGATGGTGCTGATGTTTCTTCAGTTTTCAGTACTGTTAACTAAGCACTTCTCATGATCAGTAAAATTAATTTACAGGTAATCTGCTAAGGTACATATTTCATTATGTCTGTGGTATGTACAATGTCTGAATAATCTGTTAACTTTGTAAAACAGTGTAGATCTGTGTTATTTCTGTGACGATGTGCACTTTGACTTAAACAGTTTTCTGTAGTGCATTCTTTTCCTTAAAATATATTGCTGCTGAAATACAGTTCTTACCACTGATGTTTGAACAAGTCAGATTAGTGGACAAATATGGCATGGTAAAGTATAATTGTTCTTTGTGTTGACTGTTGTCAAATAATAGTGCAAGAAATGAGTACTCTCAATTTTTTAGTATGTCTGGAACTGTCTTTTGTGTCCCTCCTGAAGTTACAAATGCTCTGTAAAGAAGCTTAAAAATTAGGCTCTTGTCATTATTAAGTATAAATAACAGCTAAGATATTGCTCAAGAGGGGAAGGTGGCATTTGTTGACATTTTAAATTTAGAAATAATAGAAAGCACAAGACTAGTCTTCCAGTTTTTGCTAGAAAACTTTCAGGTGGTCTTAGATCATGCTTATTTTCTAGCTCTGACTTCTCATTTGAAATAGAAAGGTAATTCAGTCTATAACAAAGGCAATGTTTCTGTAAACTGTTAAATAGTAATTCAAGTTACATAAATTATGTCAAAAGCAATGCAAAATAGTGCTACTCATTAGGCATATTTTTTTAAGTTAACCCAAAGAATGGTGTATGCTTTTACACTGTTGTATTTTTTCCCAAAGGAGAATATGTTAATAAAAATCTAAGACATTTAATTTTTT
>NW_010316757.1:0-1171 GCF_000700745.2 Antrostomus carolinensis | reverse complement strand
CCAACCCAAACCATGCTATCATTCTATGATTCTATGTCATACTGCAGCAACCACACCTGCCGCTGTGTTCACCCTGATTGCCTCCTCTGAAGAAAACCCACCTCAGCATCAATTTATCTGCCAGCTCCACACTCTACAGGGCTACTGAAATTTCCAGGGAATATCTAAAGGATTTCAGTTTTGCATTTTCTGGGGTTTCATTCTACTCCTTTAGCTGTCAGTGGTAAAATACTTGACCCGAGGGTTGATGTGCATGTTGTAAAATGTTTGTGGTGCAATGAAAAATCCCTGGAGGGGACAATATCAAGGACAAATTTTCTGTGCATCCTTATGACTTGTGCTATGGATCTGAAATGGGTTCTTGGTGCTGTGCAGGTTTGCACGCTTTCCCTGGAGCAAAGACCCCCCCAAAAAAAAACATGTGGGAAATTGCAATTGTTCAGGATGTGCACCTGCATAGAAGTGGGTGCAAGGAGAAGTTGCACCAGGGGAGGTACAGATTGGATCTGAGGAAAAATGTCTTCACTGAAAGGGTTCTCAGGTGCTGGAAGGGGCTGCCCAGGGAGGTGGTTGAGTCCCCATCCCTGGAGGTGTTTAAAGACAGGCAGATGAGGTGCTCAGAGATAGGTGCTCAGAGATCTGGTTTAGTAGAGGACAGGTATGGTTGGACGTGATCTCAGAGGTCTTTCCAAACAGGAGATTCTATGACTCTATGCAGAAGTGGGTGCCAGGGGGAGTAAGTGGCTGAGTGGGGGGAGTGCCAGGTGCTGACATTCCTGCAGGGGTGGGTGCAAAGGGATTCAATGGGTGCAGAGGTAGGTGCAAGGGGAGAAAGTCAGAAGTGAGTGCAAGCAGAAGCAGTGGGTGCAGGGGTGGGTGCAGAAGTGGGTACAGGGGTTGAAAGCGGGTGCAGAAATGGGTGCAGGGGCAGAAAAGTGCCTGTAGGGGTGGGTGCAAGTAGAAGCAGTGGGTGCAGAGGTGGGTGCAGAGGTGGGTGGAGGGGGGAGAGAGCACCCACAGAAGTGGGTGCAAGTAGAAGCAGTGGGTGCAGGGGTGGGTGTAGAAATGGGTACAGGGGCAAAAAATGCCTGCAGAAGTGGGTGGAAAAGGAAGAGCAAGTGGCTGTGGAATTGGGTGCAAACTGAAGGAGCCAGTGCAGGGGTGGGTGCAG
>NW_010316756.1:0-16213 GCF_000700745.2 Antrostomus carolinensis | reverse complement strand
GCTTTGGCAGTGGGGTTGGACTGGATGATCTTCTGAGGTTCCCCAACCCCTACGATTCTGTGATGCTGTGATTCTGGAAGTTTATCACTGCACATTTGAATCAGGTTTTAGGGCTCCACTGTGCCTTTAGACATTTTGTTGGGTAGCTCCTGGTTTAGAGCTTCTAAGCTCTAAATTGCTTTAATCTTTGTGATTGGATAATTATGAACCGAGGAGCGCAGAATTAACAGCAAAAGCTTTTTAGCCTTTCATCCATCCAGTTTCTTTGCAAAATGTCTACTTCCACTGATCATGGCTTCTCTTAGTCCATTTGTTGAACACTGAAGTAAATTTCACAGTCCCTCAGCCATAATTTAAAAAGTACTTAGACAAATTAATGGAAGCCTATGTCTCATATCTACAACTGTGTTAATAAACTGCATTCCCCAGTTGTATCATAATTACCAATTTGGCCACAATAAGCTTTAACTAGGATTCACAATAGATTTTCTATAAATACATAATTGTTCTACTCTATGAAATACAACATAGTATGCAAAACATCCAGAAAGTTAAAAAAAAACTAAAGGACATGTTGTCATAGTTGTCATTTTTTTAAACTGACTGACTAAGAAAATGAAGTCAGTGTTATCATGCTGCATGTATATGCCCAGACAAGGGTGAACGAGTGAGAAACACCTGCATTTCTGAACATCTCAAAAATCATTTCTGAGTTTGCAGTCTCTTCCCCATACTCAGTTTAGCAAAGTGGGTCATAGAAGGAGCGCTACCGATAACAGAAGTTCACAAAGGTTTTGTGCAAACACACAGCTGTGTAAAACAGAGCCTCTATTATTAATCCTACTGGAAATTAACACATCCACCAGGGATATGAGCTTTTATTCTTGACAGATAACCTACCACCTCAAAATAAAGTGAAGACAAATTAAAGTACTACTTGCAGAATTACTAACTACTGTGGAGGAACTGACATACCGGTGGTGGGGCCACAGAGCTATTTAAGTAAACATAATACATGCAAGACCACAGAGGATTATCCCATTAAAACAGAAAACATTATGCAATCCCCAATGCTATGCCAAAATACTGTATTAAGTGATAACTTCTGATTAAGCAAAGCATGGCCCTAACAGTGAGGCAGTCTGAGTATCAGCTACAGTTATTGCCGTATGATAACAAGACAGCTGTGTGAAAGAAAGGCAATGGCACTAGCAATCTTTGCTAACGAGCATATATTTTATGCAAGGATAGCAAAATGTAAGTTGTAAGTGGTTTAATGTCTCACATCAGCAACTAATACACCTGCTTGCTTATTCACCCTAAAGACTGAGTCACTGACAAGGTGCTGCAGGAGAGATGGGATCCCGATGAACAGTTCTTCTCTCTCTTTTTTTAAGGGGATGACTCTCTTAATACTGTTACTACTACGTTACTTACACCGTGATTGTCATCTAGTCTACATGCACATGGAATATGATAGAGGCCTTGCCAGAACATGAAGATTTGATAAGTATTTTGATCTGGAAGTCTACATGTTGGTCTGTGGTAAAGCCAGAGATCTATGCTATTACAAGACTGCCTACAGCAAGGCTGAAGCAAGTGTTAGTTGTTTTGACAGTGTTTCTAGCCAGCTTCATATTAGGCTAGCTCCCTGCTTTCATTCAAATTACTCTTATATTTCAGTTCTATCTTAATTCTTTCCCATAACAGAAATAATGTAGCATTACATCAAATTCATATCCAGATTTGTACATGGAATTACAGCAGTTTTGAAACTAAATGCTAATGTGGGAAAGGGAAATTTTTTTTTGTCAGAACTGTCGTATTGTACAAAGAAGCATATGTTACTATCTCATATGTTCAGTTGTTATTTTAAATACAAACAAAATTAAATTTATTTTGGCAATTTATAGCTTTCTAAATAAGAATCCACTTTTTCCTTTTACAGTGCTGTAGTAGAAAAAGAATACATTTATTTAGCAGTTGTGGCTCTATTCACAGACAAAATGCTCACAGAGAGATTCCTTCAAGTGCTTATTATAGTACGTGAATCTCAAAATCTCCAAATGTTCCTCCTTAGAGACTATCAATTAAGATAGAGATAGGAAAATTAGCAAATATGATTTAATATCAAATTTAATTTATGTCAAGAATAGGTTTAGACAAATCAACTTTAAATGCTCCTATAACAAATCAAATTATTTTCCATGTTTGCATAATGCTCTTCCAAAAGGTAGTAACACATCAGAGAAAGCAATGACTTCAAGTATACAGAAATTTCCTACTAGACCATGAAAAATACTCTGAGAAACCAAAAATGCATGTAAATTTATATCTAACACACTACATGCCTCCACTGTTTCTAACTAATAGAAATAAACCTTTATGTAACCATCCATTAATGAAGTCTCAAAGTACTAACCCATGTATGAATTTAAGCCACATGGGATAAACGAGCCAAAATAAATTTATGCGACTTGCTCAAGCCTATGGGCTCATCACAGAGTAAATCCAATTCAGAAGTTCCAGTTTGCTGCTGAGATTTTGCTCTACTCCATACACTTGACATTGTAAAACTTAAAAAAGTAGGTTTAAATTAAAACTTACAGTTTTGAAATTTTCTTAAACTTCAGTAACAAAAAATATTACGCATAGAAAAGTTTGCTGTAAAATTCCACTAAATTATAGATAAGACAATTTGAAAAAAAAAAATCATAACAGACCATTCGAACTATCAGTTGTTCACACAGCTTCTGATCAGCCCACAAACCCCCCCCCGCCATTAACCCACCTCCCAGCCCAGGTTCTCCTTAGTTAAGACAGGTTCACCACTCCTTTCTTCCACAGCATGCTTGTTTGCTATGTGCTTTTTTGACTGCAAACTCTAAGGAAGCAAGTATGCAGTATAAAACAAAAAGAACAAGATTTGTTTCCAAAGGGAGGAGGCAGCTCAGCTTTGCAGTCACCCAGCACTGTCAGGTTGAGTGAAAGTTGCCCACACCAACATTTCACGATCGAGATTGGGACTCAGGCAGGAGCTGTTGCAGCACTCACCAGGATCCAGGTCTTTTTGTGTCTCCCTCTTCACTAATTCACTGTTTGTTTGTTTTTTAATTCACTGTACATTGAAACTGATATGTGTAATTTCAGTTGTTCAAGGTGTTTGTTCTTAAGTTCTTTTCCTGTATTTTTAAACTCAACTCTTGATACTAGCACTTTGAATTTTCTGTTCCTGAACAAATGGAAACAGTTCTAAGTCCAAGGAATCTAACACCAACCACTGCTATGACTGGCATCAAATGCTGAAGACTCATCCATAAACAAAACAGGGAAGTTTTATCAAGCTGAAAGTAAACTTCAAGGTAATCTGCCCTTGTCTGGTATGTACTGCCTAAAGGCAGATGTCTGAAAACATTCACATCAAGCATCCACAATTTTACTGAATAAATGTATATTTAGTAGTTTTAAATTAAATATTCAAGCATAGTTATTGAAACAAGAAAACATATTTTCAAGCTCTGTGCCAGGATGTTTTAATGCACAACAGTATACATTAAGTGGATACTATTATCGGATTAGCAGGACAAAAATTAAAAAAGGCAAAATCTCAGTTACTTAAAAATTAGGCATTAAGATCTCACTGAATTATATTAAACTATTAATATGGAACTATTCAAAATGAACCACTGAAAAAAATTCTCGGTTAGGTCTGAAATCAGTTCCAGACAGAAACCATCTGCAAGCATCCTAGTAGAAGTTAAGATGACAACTGAGTGTTATAAAAGCAGATTTTCAAGTAGAGCATTTTTACTTTCGTATGGGACAGAAAAATATGTATTATGGAAATTTCAAGGGACAGAACAGGCAATTCAAACAGTGGCAGACAGGCGGTAAGAACAAAAAATCTCAGTAAGTTGCTAAATACAGGGTCCAATGCTCAGCTTTACTACACAAAACCCTTGAAAACAAAGAGAGAGCTTCATCTTGATGTGAGGAAATAGGAACCAGCAGAGGCATGTAAGGAGAAGATTTAACAGGCCAGGAAGATGATCCTCACTTGTGGTTCTGAATATAGATTTGAGGAGGGTACACAGCATGAGAAAGATTATCTGAAAGAGGGTCAACTCCTGTACAAGCATAGGCCTCCGTGTGCTTTATATAAGTCTAAATGATGCCACAAGAACATCCAGCCACATGTGGCCACTGTCATGATCAGATGGGTTTATTATAGATTTCAAAATTCCAGGGCTATCAAGGCTGACAAAGCACTTAGTATAACACATTTAACACAGATATATAGACATGTATCTATTACAAACACATGCATATGCACATATATGTTAGAAACATACACTGTCAAGTGATAAGCCTGTAAAGGATACAAGAGAAATACTGGAGGGGGAAATCATAAATGTGAAGCTCTAATTAGGGACCATTCTCAAAAATATTAAAATGAGCTGCTCTCAAATTACCTATTTTATCATCCCTTCAGGGAAAAGCTGGCTGAAAAGCAAAATCAAACCTTATGGCAATTTAAGAGAAATATATTCCCTGTGTATATGTGTCAGTAACCAGAAACAGAAACAAACGTTATAACTGAAGTCTTACAGATGAGTTGACAACAGCCTTTTTATCTTGAGTCACTTCTACTCCTATCATGATGGCACCTTGTACCTCAAAGAGGTACCATCCGTGTTCACTGCTGTACACAAGAACAACAAAGAAACATTCTGCACTTACCATTTCTTCTTTGAATCACATACTTTTATATCATGCCATTATGGGATTATTACACTTAAGATCTCCTGGGTTTCCAGCAAGTAAGTCTCAGAACTATGAATCTCATAAATAACCATGACTGTGTGATTGCACATTTTCCTGTAAGCTACCACCCAAGAAGATGGCCACACATAACCTAATGCATAGCTTTTCTGGTGGTGACTGACTGCAAACACAGGAGCTAAAGGTTTGATGGGCCACAACATGCAAGAAGGGAAAAAGGAAGAGACATCGTGTCAGTTACGGCTATAAGAGGAAACAGAGCCCAAGCTTGTGGGGCGCAACACTTACTCCAGAGCTGGTTTGTGCCACAATCAACTATCTGCAGCTTCAGCGTATTCACTGACTTGTAACAGAAGTATTATGTCCAGTCTTTGTAAATAAAAAGGGTGCCACCACAGAAATCTCCAATACGCATCTTCTATCTTCTTTCAACAGGAGTACTCCAGTAAGGCCCCAGATACCAAGTAGCTACTGAGACAGAAGGGATCAGCAACTAAGTAATTTCACACTTCAGAAGCTGCCTTGTGTATTTCAGTAAATCAAAGGCTTCACAGACCGATAAAAACTGAGTTTGTGGCAGAACATCCTCTCTGTGGTCGAGGAAGACACGGCCAATTCAGTCAGACATCACGCCTGTCATGCTCTTACAAAACACCTTCATTCTTGTTCCAAGCAAGTGCGTGCAGGCTGCTATGGAAATCAGCAGCACGACTGCTATGAAGATTATCCCAAGAACCACTCCTCTACACACAGAACAACACGCAGTGTCTCCTTTCCAGCAGCAACAGGACTGAGGGAGCCTTCTGATTATGAGCAGCAGCACATTCACTTCAGATATCTGCTGCATCTAACACAGCAAGTCTTCCATCTTAAAAAATAAAAATAATTATATTTTATGAACCATAAAAATAACCTTTGTTTTGGTTAAATATACAAGCTTTTTTCCTGGACCCCAGACTGGCACAAAAAACTAACTCTGTCTCTTCTCAGTTTTCTTCTTGATTGTGTTAGACAACACTGCACAAATAATGCAGTATGCACAAGCAGATGAAAAATTAGATAATTTATTTAAAATATGAATTTGCACAGTCTAGGAAGTATAATCATGAGAAACTGCTTCTAAAAAAAAAAAAAATACTGAAGTTGAGAGGAAGACCACTTTATGATCAACTTCCCATTCCCTCAGTACACACAAACAAGACATCACTAGAACCCATGTCATATAGCATTACTGTGAATATTTAAATGTTAGATCCAGAGACTCTAAGTCCAGAGCTTAAATTCACCCTGAGGTATGGATCTATTAGGGGGAACAAAAACCGTGGGGCAAATGAGAAGGTAACTGTCCCTTCTCAATTAGCATTAATCAGTATACCATAGCTAGGCCTCTCTGCATGTTTGGGAACAAGAACCAGGCTGTGTCGGTTCCCCAAGTCAGCCTATGGCTGCATATTGCACTGATCTGTGACTTTGCCTACAGTAATTACTTTTATAAATTACTTCCTTATTGATTTTCACTTCCCTTTATTTCAGGGTTTTAAACATCACTCTGGAGATTTGAATTGCAGACTGTAGAGCAACCCTCATCCTAAATTGAAGACTACGTACATAGATAGGTTTTATCAGTATACAAAGTTATTCTCAACCTAGAGCATCTCACGTGCACTCACTGTGTTGTATTTGTTTGCATAGTCAAAACTCAAAGGTCAAACAATGCCCCTAATCTGCAGCCCATATGTGCCCCAGTACTGTGAAAACAATTGGCTTGTATAAGAGCCCATAATTTTGATGGCTAGTATTACTCTGTTGTACTTAAAAATGTTTTCAGGATGTATTTTGTAATTTCTAAATACAAGAGTGTATTTCAAGCGGATAGTGTTAAAAAAAATCTTTCAAATAAAAGATGGTATTTATGTAATTACAACTTTTTTTAAGCTAACAAAAAGCTTTGAAGAACAAACAGGTGTTTTGAGCAAAACCGTAAGTTTTGAGCACAGAGTAGAACACTTTATACATTCATAAATGAAGGTCACTACTACAGATGTATATTTTTAAACATAAAGAACTAGCTTTCCCTGAAGTAGCATCTCCAGCTATTTACATGCCATAAACCTGCAGAAAGTGACATTTAGCTGTAACTGAAAAAATTCAAAGTACTGCACGGGTTTTGTGAGCTTTTGCACAGAGGCTCTTCCAGAATTTTAAATCCCTGCAGAGAGAGATTCTGTACGTAGGAAGATCTAAAATACTTCCTATCATCCAGAAAAGACAATTCTGCTGACATAAAGTGAGGAATGTAAATTAATCTTGTGTATCATTTTGTAACTGGACACTGTATTGACACTTGATCCATGAAAGCAGCCTCCTTCTCATCTACTTTCTCTGAAGCAGAATTAGCATTTAGAAAGTTCACCATCTTAATTTTACAACTTTTATAGTTGCCTTTAGAGGTAGTTCCAGCTATTTGTTCCAGCTCTACTTGCTGGAAAGGAAGGTGCCCAGACAATTTTTCTAAGGGGATTAGAATTGTGAAATGAGATCCACTTAGTCTCCACAGACTTCTGAGCACTGTAGAGTCTAAGAACAGGCATGTGTATGAAGTCCAATTTATTGCAGCATTTATCTTGAGCCAGAGGTACATGCATATACATGTATGTCAGGGCAAAAAGGAAGAGAAATCCCGATGATGCCACTTTTGCATCTCTCCTAACATGAGACAACCTGAGGATATCATCAATTTTCATTTGCTTCTTGTGCACTAGGAAGTCAATCTCAGATAGGCTGAAGAAGCAGAGCATCTCCACTACAGCCTCAAATGGACCCACAGAAGTGAGTGGTCTGTCTAAGGATGTAGATTAATTCCTGCACATGAGGTCCTGCTTTAAATATGGGGAATTTATGGGACTTTTGTAAAACAATGTTACAGATACAGTCTTTCCCAGACATTTCTCATATGGACAGGCAACATGCTCCTGGCAGAACTCTTCTGCATGAGTAGCAGGTCCACATTTCATGGATGTAATTCTGAATATTACCAAATAATTGCAGTCTTAGGAAGCAACACTTTCCCCTCAAGAACATGGACAGCAGCTCTCACATCAAACATCTTGTTTCTGTCCTTCTTGAAGTTCTCTCTCTGCTTTGCCTAGAAATGCAGCTCTACACCTTTTCCTCCATACATATCCTCTTTCTACCACATCATAAAGAATGCAAAAGTAAATCCACCATATTTTTCTGCCTTTTTTCTTAAAGTCTATTTATAAGTTTATGACCCCAGCAACTAGCGATCTCAGCCTTACAATCCTGTGGCCATTAAAGAACTGTATAGAAGGCATACTGCTGTATACACATAGTGGTCAATACTACCATGCAGTAGCTAGCAGGGAAAGTACTATGTCATTTTATGCTCCTGAGAGTAAAAGGTTGAAAATAAAAAAAACCAACAAAAACCAAACAAAAAAAAACCACCCAAAAAAACCCCCCAAACAAACAAATAAAACCAAGCAGAGTGAAATTTAAACACCTACTATCATTCTTTCTAATGAACAGCTGTATGTGACACATTATCTGCATCTTGTAACTTAAAGAGCTTGTAGTTCTATCTGCTGAAAGGTCAATCATTACTACAGCCCTTCGTAACACGTTATAAGCCATTAAAAGCTTCTGCTTTACTCGGTAAACATTTCACCAACATAAGGAAAGCTTCATTTAAATTAATTCCTTTAAAAAAGAAGTAGGTAAAAGATGCTTATAGGTTTCTTTACAGTTTCAGTGTTGAGATTCAGAGAATACCTCCTGGCTCTACCACAGTATGCATAGTTAGGGTGAGGAATGGCCATTAAAGGTTTTGTCTCTCCCTGCATAAAGAGTTATAACATCTAAGATCAGCAGCTCCACCCCGTCATCTTCTCCCAATAAAGCACATATAGATATGTTAATCTGCTGCTGGATGGTTGACTATGAGCCAACAATGTGCCCTTGTGGCCAAGAAGGCTAATGGTATCCTGGGGTGCATTAAGAAGAGCGTGACCAGCAGAGCGAGGGAGATGATCCTCCACCTCTACTCTGCCCTGATGAGGCTGCATCTGGAGTATTGTGTCCAGTTCTGGGCTCCTCAGTTCAAGACAGGTAGGGAATTTCTGGAGACCGTCCACTAGAGGGCTACAAAGATGATTAAGGGGCTGGAGCATCTTTCTTATGAGGAAAGACTGAGAGCTGGGTCTGTTTAGCCTGGAGAAGAGAAGACTGAGAGGGGACCTTATTAATGTTTACAAATATCTAAAGGGCAGGTGTCAAGAGGATGGGGCCAGACTTTTCTCAGTGGTGGCCAGCGATAGGACAAGGGGCAATGGGCATAAGCTGGAACACAGGAGATTCCGCTTAAACATGAGGAAAAACTTCTTTACAGTGAGGGTGACAGAGCACTGGAACAGGCTGCCCAGGGAGGTTGTGGAGTTTCCTTCTCTGGAGATACTCAAAACCCACCTGGATACAATTCTGTGCAACTTGCTCTAGGTAAAGCTGCTTTAGCAGGGGCTTTAGATTAGATGATCTCCAGGGGTCCCTTCCAACCCCTACCATTCTGTGATTCTGTGATAAATGGCCATATCAATTCACTGTTAACAACTGGATTTCTCCATTAATCAAAGTACGCAGTGAACTATCATATAGTCCATCTACCAAAAATAGGAAGGTGTGGGGTTTCTTTAAACTAACAAGAAAACTTTGCAAACATATATATCAATGGCATTGAGAACATAGATAATAACACAACAAAAAGAATGTACAATCACTGATCAATAAGATCAGCTCAGATTACTAGGAGGCTATTTAATGTAGTGAACAGGAAAGCTGCTGTACAAAACAGATTAATAAGTGTAAATTTTGGTAATTTTAATTAAGACATCAAAGAAAATAGCCCAGAAAACCTCACAACTGCATAAGACGGTAACCTGTGAAAAGAAGCATATGATGAACCACTACTTAATGCTTAAGAATTAACTAGCTGAAAGACTAATGATATGGTGTAGAAATTCTCTACTTGTGCATTCAGTTATTCAGGAAGGTCCTTCCTAATCTCAGTAAAAAAAAAAAACAAAAAGGATAATAAGCAGATGCTGTCATGATTTCTATACACTTTGCTTGGAAACGCCTAGCACAGTTACAGCAGGCTTCCTCCAGTAAAATTCCTTCACGAATGTCACTGTATTTGACTGAGAAGTTGCTTCAGCTGAAAAAGCAAGAGTAGCTATTTTTCCACTTACATTAATGGAGTTGCTTAGTTTGCAACTAAGAGAGCCCTGCCACTAACTGCAGCCCTCGTAGTGGCCAATCGTGCCCCATTCATAATGTGTTAACTGCTCCAGCTCCTCGGAGCTGTAATCTCAGTTTGCTTTTACATCCACTCCCCTGTGTTATTAAAGCCTAACACTGATTTTGAAAGCACTACTTTTTATTATATATTACATTCTGTGTTCATAAAGTTGTTTCATAAAAAGCAAAACACATAACCCACAGAACGAGATCGAAGGCACTCCAAATGTTCAAACCCATAGAGACACAGGTCTGATGCTGATTTTTACTCAAAATCTATCTCCAGTGAAGAGCTCTAGACATGCATAGTGTATGTGTTTTGTTACATGATGACAGCTGCTCTGCGTGGACCAAAGCCTTATATTGCCTCACAAATGTTTGCCATTTAATAACAGATTAAAACAGTTGGGCAAAGAACTGTTTGTGAATTCTGCTGCATTCAGGAACATACAGCTGCGATACCAACCAGTTATCGATACAGGCAGACAGTTCTATGTGATGAAACCTAGAGCTGCAATGCAACTGTAGAGCTGATGATTTTCCCCTCCTTTTTCACTTGAAAAGAATCTGATTAACATAGATCAGTTCTCAAAGGCTGTTTATAATATATATCAAATGATAGGAGAGAGAGAAGAGAGCTCTCTTACAAACATAATTCTAATTGCTTTACTTATTTAGGGGTCAAAAGCAAGCCAAAGAAAATCAATGTCCATTTGTGTTGCAGAAGCTGAAACATACAGTTCATTATTCGCAACTGCTAAAATAGTTAATCAAAACATTTTGCCATCTAGAGTGATTACAAAAAGCTATCTCACATAATTTTGAATGTATATATTTAGAAATAGCAAAGCATTTCATAAAAATAATTTCAGAAACAATTCTGTAATTAAGAATTAATGCTTTATAGTAAGGCAAATATTAGTAACTATACTATATATGAATATCAAACTTTGAAACATTTCCAAGAACTTAGTATTATTCCTGTTGAAATCAGTGACATTTTTACACTAAATTCAATAAAAATAGCAAAGTAGTCTTTATATCAAGAAATTATCAGAAGGTAGGATTATTATCACTCATCAGATTCTGTCATCCATACAGGATGATTTCAAATTCCCTTTAGTTTTCAACAGAGAGGGGAAGAAAAAAATTATGTCATCAACAGCACTCCCACTTTTACTTCTTTCTGGATAGCCATAGTCTTTTAAACATATATAATACAACACGTGGAGGGGGGAAAGGCATATATTTTATTTTATTCAAACAACCTTTGTTCACAGTTAACATTTAAGATTATTTAATTAATTTTAGCAAAAGCAATAAAAAAATTACTGAAAAAGTAATTTCTAAAATCTTCAACAAGAAACCCAGTACACTGTCCACTATTTGAAAAGATAAATTGTTTGAGATTTGATAAACCCAAACTTTAGAATAATCCAATGAATAAACTGTTCCTCCTCTGATAACATTAACTTGGACTCTCCAAGGAACAAACCCTTCAGAAGTGCTTGATTTCACCAGCTTTAAAAGCACATCTTTGAACAAAAATCTCACCCAAACAGGGAAGGAACATCCAAATCTAACAGTAAATAAAACAAATTTCATAGGGAAAAAAAAAAAAAAAAAAAAAAAAAAAAAAAAGGTCAACACTCATGAGATGAGATCTAGATGATAACTATTTGCAGAATAATCAATTAAGCCCACAATCAATTGCATTCACAGCATCTCTGAAACTCTGAGTTCTTTCACAGACTCAGTATCAGTTCCAGTATTAAAGCAGTAAGACATCAGTGCCTTTACCTCAACCACATCTCACACAGGAATTTCAGTGGCTGCTGAAAAACACCCTGCAAGGGCACAAGTGTGGGACATTCACTCTGCTCCAGAGCTTGTTCCACCCCAGGAAGTGCAAGGTACAGCTCAGCCTTCCACAAACCATCCATGTCTCATCATTAAAGTCATTCTGAACACCTGAGCAGCACAGCAAACCTTGTCCAGCAGTATAATTTGTCCATGTTTTGGCCTCATGTGCAAAACCTCATCTTTTAGAACAATTACACATATGTAAGTCAAATCTCTCACATTAGTATCACAGCGAAGAACTTCCAGGGTTTTGTCCAATAGTACCCAAAGTAAACTGGAGAACAAGTCATGAAATCAATCTCATCTCAAACACTCTTCTTGATTAGTTTCCCTCTACCCATTACTTTGATAAATTGAAGAGAGCAAGTCCCCAGGAAACAACGCAGCCCTTGGCTCCTGCACCATCAACTCATCACACAATCAAATGTTCCATCTCTTTTGCCAACTAGAGCTAATTACTGAAGATAAAGCTCAGAGTCCCAAACGACAGTGACAGCCGCATCTGAAGTGTGCAGTGGAAAAAAGCTTTGCTTCCATATCACATAGCTCCTTTTCTTCATAAGGAGTAGACACATCACCCATTAAATCAATCTTTCAAGACAGACAATATTTTTTCTCTTGGATAATTAAATATATATATGAATTTCACTGGTTGCATCTCCACTGCATTCCCTGATATTGATTAGAGCCGTATCTTTGAGGCATGATCTGATTTTTGGTTTTTTGGAGGGTTTGGTTTTTTTTTTTTTACATATGCTTTTTCTCCTTCCTCTGATCTGCAATGGGAATGTAGAAAATTTAGGTTGGCCACAATGACAGTAAGGCTTTCTGACTTTTCTAGTTACAACAGGTAAAACTCAGAGCAAATACAAAAGGTTGGCTGTGTAATCATGCTGAGTCAATGTCACAGCATATTGACAGAGGTGCATGTTGATGCAGCAGACTTAAATTGGGATTGAACCCACCCACATCCAGTCCCCTCCCTGGAACCCTGAACTGAAAGCACAGCTACAAGAAGGGCCAAGAAAGGCTACACATTAAATTAATTTTACATTTCTTATTATTCACTAGAACTCTTTTACCTTTTTAACAATTCATGCAAGCAAACCTGGCAATGACTACTGGTAAGAAACACTGACTGTATCACAGTTTTCCCAGTAGCTCAGGCATGAGGAACATAGCTAAATTACAAGCATGAAGAAACGGGACTTATCTGAGCACTTCAGAGGGCAGAACTGAGAGCAGACTACAGCTCATTTGTTTGTTTGTTTGCTCGTTTTAGTATTCAATTTAAAATAAATAAATAGAAATGACACACTCAGTTGGGTTGGGCTGAGTAGAAGAACCACGCTTAACTGTTGATATGCTTAATTTTGCCTACAGGTCTTCCCATCACTTCATGAAAGTTATACCTGACAAGCAAAACAGCACATCTAAGCAAACATGAAAAAAAAATTCAGGAAAGAAATATAATCTCTGAGGTTGCCCTGAAATTTTTCAACCAAGTCAACATCTTTTCTATTAAAGAGACTTGCACAGCATGAAAATAAAAATTCATGCTATAAAGTTGAATATACTGTACTTTGGAAATCTTTGATTCAAAAGATACCAGCAAACTGTGATACAGAACATTAGAGAGGATACTAGAATAGCCTTACAGTGAACTGTAGGATGTCCACTCCTAAGTTTTTAAAATTAGGAACTACAGACACTTTAAACTGAAGTATAAATATGCAGAAAGGCTTTCTGACAAGCATCAACTAAAAGATAGAGAAAATGTGTGAAGATGAAGTGGTTTGATTAATATCTTAGAAATTGTCATTTTGTAAATATATCCTTCAAGACCTCAGATCTTGCCTTGTCTTTCCTTTCAAGCTTCTAACAGAAAAATAATTTTTTCTGGTTTTCTGCTAGACCCTGTGAAAACTCAGTTCTTTGGCCGTGTAACAGAGTGAAAACCTGGCCATTAGTGAAAGTCTAGAGCAGCATGTTCTTTAATCTAGTGATGGGGACCTTCATTAGATTATCTCATAACTATGGGACAAGATACTGCTAAAGCTAAATGATACATTATTAAATTATGTTTTCTTCCTCTCCAGGCAAAGAATGAGTATAACATTAGATTAGTTTGAAAGACTAAAAAGGAAAGGAAGGAAAGGGCTCTGTAGCATGGATCAGAAGTGACAAAAGTTGATAAAATTTTTAATATTCATTTATTTACATAATTAGGTATAAGCAGCACTTGTGTTAATTGTGGAAACTACTGATGTAATGTATAGCCCACATGAATTCCAGATCAGTACATGTTTCAGTGTTTTATGACCTCCCTTGCACATGCCTAGTGAAAGCCTGCCACTCTGCAACAGAGGAAGGTATTACTACAATAAAATCACAGGCAGACTTTGCTAAAAACTATACTTTTTTAACATGACACAGAAGAAGCTGGCTGTTTTAAGCAATAGACAGGTTTGTGTCACACTGTTTAGCAACAGTTATTCTAATTGTGTTTCACAGTCTCTTCAGAGAGTCAGAAATATGAACTACATGAATGATCTCTATAAACTACACAAACAAATTACAGCCCTCTCAGCTGCCTTATCCACAGTGATCTCCATCCACCATTACAGGAAAGGCTTACTTTAGCTTTCTGCTATAAACTTGAGTCAGTTACATGTTCACCATACTGACATTCCATCATCTTTTATTCTTATTATGTCAATATCACATCTGTGTAAAAATGTGTATTTTGGTGCATAAAAAAGATCTCTCGCTACTGACAAATCAAAGTGCATTAACCTGGGAAGCTCAGAGATTGCCATGCACCACCCACACAGCCTTTTACTTAGAGATCTCACTGATTAGAAAACAAAATATCTAAAACTCAACAAGCATTTCACACACAGTGACATTTCTGCAGGAGCATATGCTTCCAACATCACAACTTATACTTTCATCACTATTAGCAAGTTATTTCCCTAAGTTATTTCCTACACACATTCCATGCCCCAGTGCCCCCGCTGGAACTAAAACGTTCACTTGAACCGACTGAGCTCTTAGTGAAAGTCAGAGCTTAGCTACAAATCTATGCAAATGCTTTTATTCTGTGCTGCCTTCATGTGAGAACAGAACATACATTAAGGTCATGGTAACAGATAGTCTTTTCAGGCTCATATAGAGAAGACACCAATGAAATCAATAGGAGCAAACTTAATTAAACATCGTCTGAAGTTCTGTCTCTCCCAAACCTGCCCAGAATTCACATCTCTATCCCATGCGTTTCAGAGACAAGTATTTCACAGATATGAGAAGGCAGGCTGCTTAGCTTATATGCTATCAGTGCTGAAAGGTGAACAGAACTCATTCCTTGCAGTGTGACAGGTCTGCTCTGAGCTCTCTGAGTTTTTAGCAAGACATTTACAGCCCCGTGGTCCTCCTCCTTTGAAGTGGAGTTCCTCCGAGATCAGAATTAGTCCCTGGTCTGCAACCCGTGCTCCATGTACTGAAATAAATTACAGTCAACTTTTCGTTTCATGCCAGTGTCAAGTATGGCAATAAATATACACAAGCTAAAACCCAGCAAACAAACGAGGCTGGACAAACCATCTCCTCACACCAAGAGCATCTCAAAGAAAATCACCAGGTAGAGCACAAGAAAGTTAAAGGCATAAAAATCAAAGCTCAGGGTTCACTATTTTAATTCGTAAGCGGGTCTGAAAGGTAAACAGGCACTCTGCTGCTCTCCTACAAGAGCCACCAATGGAAAGCAATTAAGAGATCCCTACAATTTAGTTACAGCTCAGCACAAAGGAGAAGGCATTTTATATTAACGCCTTTAAGAAGGCATCATCTCTTACAGCTGCAGGAGTGGGAAACACTGGGACACTGTCCTTCCCTCGCGGCTACCACCCGCAGCACCGCACCAGCGGGATGCCCGCGGTGGACTCCGGCAGACTTGGAGCCGGGCTCTCCCGTCACCCCAGCCACGAACCTCCCGAACCTCAACGCCCGAAAACTACCGACCATCCTGCCTCCAACCCAGGAGCGGGCGGCCAACAGCTGCAAAAAATAAAAAAGTCACTCGAGACGAAGGTAACGCAGCGAAACGGCGGCAGAGAGAGAGCACTTACTTGCCTGTACACCACCGCCGGGCGACCTCCTCTCAGCTGGTGAAACGCTGCGCCGCTCGTCCTCCTCGGACCGCTCCGCGCTATTTCCAAAATATGTCCACAGGGCGCCGGCACATCCCCGGGCTCAG
>NW_010316755.1:3374-4493 GCF_000700745.2 Antrostomus carolinensis | reverse complement strand
GGGTAAGCTCAGCTCAGCATCTGTTCCCACTGGTTTCACGCAGCAATTTCTCCCATTCACGCCCTTCACCACTCCAAGGAGAACAGATTTCCCTTCCCCTCCCTCCAGCAAGACCCTTGGAAGAGCAGCGTGGTTCTTTTTACAGAGCCACAACCTCGGCATCTATTTTTAAGCCTCTCCAGGACAAGCCTGTATAAGGAATCAAAGCCCAGCTGTAAGGAGAAACCAGAAGAGAAGGTGCCAAGTAGACTTCGGTCTCAAATTTATGCATAAAACCCAAAAAATCTCTCAGAAATTGGTTCCAGATAAGGGGTGACCTACTCAGCTTGACAGCTGTGACTAGAACAGCTCCCACCACACCAGCCCCCGACTGCATCCAGATGTGCCACTCCTCCAGCACACCGTGGCCAGAGCTGCAAAATTTTCCACCCTTGCTCCCCAGCAGCAGAAGAAGCCTTGGTCTACATGTGCTGACATGATGGATGACTTGTTTCTTGGTGTCCCAGTCTCTGGAGAGGTGATATTTTTGGGTGTTGGGAACATCTTACCAGCTTGGTTCTCAGCATCATGGTGCTAACGTCAGCTATCTGGTTGCTCCAGTGTGAAATGGGCCAGGTTTTCAGAAGACTTTCCTCATCATCATTGCTAATTGTGGTGGATGATCACTGTCGAGCCATCTTACTCCTTATTACCTTGGTTTCTCTCCATCTGTCTCCTCTGGATGGACCTGCAAGCTCTTTGAGACCTCTTGCACCTAGCACCTGGGAGAGCTTTGACTTGGGTTAGAGCATCGAGGAGCTGCTGTAGAATAAGGTGACTGAACTCATCTGGTGGGCAACTAAAGAGTCTGTGTTTAGAATATTAAAAATATTTTTTGTGGCTAAAAATAAAACAAATGCACTGAAAAAGCCCATCAAATAGTCCCTGCTAGAGTTTTTGGCCATCCAAGAAACACTGCCTCTTTCTGCTCCCATGGCACATGAAGCTGCCTCCTCTTCCTCAACGTTAATTTCATTGAGAATTGTATGAATTCATAGAACCCCAGACTGGTTTGGGTTGGAAAGGACCTTCAAGCTCATCCAGTTCCAACCCCCCTGCCAGCAGCAGGGACACCTTCCA
>NW_010316755.1:0-3043 GCF_000700745.2 Antrostomus carolinensis | reverse complement strand
CATCATCCTCGTGGCCTCCTCTGGACTTGTTCTAATTGGTCCATGTCTTTCTTGTGTTGGGAGCTCCAGAACTGGACACAGTACTCCGGGATTAACTGTATTGGCCTCATGGCCACCCAACACCACGTCTCACTAAGGTAAGACCCTGCAGAAGTTTGGAGCTGGAGCTACTCTGTCCCAAATTGCAGAATTGATGGGCAAAGCACCTGAATGGAGGAACAGCAGCTATGAGGGTGGCAGATACCAAAGTGAAGGCTGTAGCTTGCACCAAAGCAGTTTAGTCATCAAAGTCTTTGGCTCATATCTTTGACATTTCTCTTGAGAAGTTATGGATGCTCCTCCCTGGAAGTGTTTGTGGCCAGGGTGGGTGGGGGGTTTAGGTTTTTTTAAGGTGTCCCTGCTGCTGGCAGGGGGGTTGGAACTGGATGATCTTGAAGCTCCTTTCTAACCCAAACCATTCTATGATTCTATGATTTTCTAAGTTCTGTGGCACGAGTCCTGTGGGTCTCAGCCATTCAGTATTTTGATTTATGGGTTACGTTGCAAGGAAATTTAGTCACCTTGACACAAGGAGGACAAAAGTCCATTTTCTAGTGAGGAGATTGCAACTTAATGAGGTGGAATATGTTAAAAATTCAGAAATTTCATTGTAGACAAGACTTTCTAGTAGCTGCTCTTCAAATGTTCCTGCCAACAAATTCATCCATGGAAAGGGAATAAAAAGAATCCTCCTCAATAAGTGTTTTATAGATAAATATTGGAATGCAAATTAATTTTGTGCAAAAAGTCTCTGACCTACATTACCCCAAGGGGTGACAGTTACATAGCTCCTGGAGACAACACAAGAGAAATGTCTCTTCAAATCATTATCCTCCAAGATGAGATATTACCACTTCTTCAGTTCTCCTTGGAAATCTTTTTTGCCCTGGAAATGAGAACAAAAATCCAGCTGGCGTTTAAAAAAAATCTGTGGCTTGGTAGATATTGCCAGAGGAATGGGAAAAATGGCACATAGAGAGAAATCCTCCTCTGCTGAGAAAAGAGGAGCAGATAGATTTCACCAGAATAGAACAGCCAGGAACCGTGGGAGGAGACATCCCAGGCTAGGCTCCTGGGTGTGCTGATAAAGTTACTGGGAGTCCCAGTAAAGCACAATCCCCCTCTGGAGCTGAACACACCATAACATCAAAAATTAGCTCTATCTGGTGTTGTAGTGGGAGATTCTATGTTGACTGGAAGCAGTTGGGTTTCATCCAGGGGTTTGTTTCAGCTCTTTAAGTTTTAGGACAATCCCTCTCAGAGCTTCTCAACACATGAGCTCCCAACTGATAGTATCTTCTGAGAAAGATCATCTGCCAAGAAAGTATTTTTAGGCACCACAAGGCTGATAAGAGTTAGGTGGTCATGTCTCCCTACACATTGTGATCTTTGGGTCATGCAACACCTGCCCACACTGGATGAATTAAGACCCTTTGAAGGGCATGTGAAGCAGCACAGACCAGGAGGTAGAAAATCAGGGGCTGATGGCATTTTGTGATGTGGTGTTTGAAATACCAGGGTCTAGTCCTTTTGAGACCAGTGACCTTCTGTTGTTGCTCCTCTAGGACATCCACAGGGTTTATCTAAGCTGTTTTCACCACATCTAATATAGAATCATAGAATGGTTTGGGTTGGAAGAGACTTAAAGATCATCCAGTCCCAACCCCCCTGCCAGCAGCAGGGACACCTTCCACTAGACCAGGTTGCTCAAAGCCTCATCCAACCTGGTCACAAACACTTCCAGGGAGGAGCAGCCACAGCTTCTCTG
Organism: Antrostomus carolinensis; assembly: GCF_000700745.2. Lineage (NCBI taxonomy): Eukaryota > Metazoa > Chordata > Aves > Caprimulgiformes > Caprimulgidae > Antrostomus > Antrostomus carolinensis. Next base: position 1,236 of record NW_010316755.1, on the reverse strand, counting down.
GCCAACCTGTTCCAGTGTCTCACCACCCTCACAGTGAAGAGCTTCTTCCTAATATCTCATCTAAACCTCCCCTCTTCCAGCTTAAACCCATTTCCCCTTATTCTGTCATTAACTGTCCTCATGAAAAGTCCTTCCCCAGCTTTCTTGTAGGCCCTTCAGGTACTGGGAGGCCACTATAAGATCGCCCCAGAGCCTTCTCTTCTCCAGGCTGAACAGCCCCAACTCTCTCAGCCTGTCCTCATAGGAGAGGTGCTCCAGCCCTGGCATCATCAATATGGACCTAATGGCCTAAATCCCACAGCAGTCTTCAAATAGTCTTCAAAGTCTCAAAGCTGGAGAGCAGTCAACACGCTCTCAAGCTTTGTAGGTTGTCTTTAAATTCAGTGCAAGGAATGGTTTGATCAAATCCCAGTGGATAATAGAAGGATTTATTCTGAAAAGGACTCATGACCATCTTCATGACTTCCCTATGAAACGAGCAAGCCCAGAGCTGGCTCCTGAGGGTGCTCCTGGAAGGAATTCCTGTCAACTTGGCCTTGAGTCTGTGCAGGGGCATCACTTATGCCCTTCCCTGGTCTTACAGTCAGCCTGGGACATCTGCTTTTGGTCACAAAGAAAGAAGAAACACTGGGCTAAGAGACATTCAGTTTGACCAACACATCCACACTTACCTTTGTGGTGATCAGTTCCTGGTGTCCAAAAAAAGGGGCTTAGGTACCAAGGATTTTTTGAAAGCTTGACCCTAGTTCATGGAATGCCTCAGTTTTCTTACCTTCTAAAGCATCAGGAGACCTTCTATTCAGCACATCAATTGTGTTTCCATCATGCCTAGTGCTATACTAACTCACAGACCTTCCAGGTCTCCTGCACTGGGCAAGTTTACTCCTGTCTTGTACTACCCCACCATTCATCCTGGTCCTCAGCCCTTCTCACCCTTCTTTCACATAGGACACCCCAAACCAGCTGTGGGGTCACCTACACTGTACTAAAACCATCCTGGTCTTTCTGCTTCAGAATTAAACCACTGCTCAATTGGGCTGGGGCCCAGCAGAATCCTTTGGTAGCCACTTGAAGTCTCTGCAAGAGCAGCCATGTGGCAACCAAACTGAAGTGCTTGAAAATGAGCCTGGATAAATCATCCTGGTGGTTACCTGTAATGGGGGAAGTTCTTAAGGCTGCTGAGTGTCCACAAGACTTCTCAGCAGAGCTGCACCCTTGGTCCACTTTGTTCCTGCT
>NW_010316754.1:3557-4471 GCF_000700745.2 Antrostomus carolinensis | reverse complement strand
TCCCACCAACCCTGGGTGGCACCAACTTGAGACCCCCTTGATGCCCTTGATGTTCCCACCATGGGACCACCTTGATGTCCCACCATCCCTGGGTGGTGCCACCCGGAGACCCCCTTGATGTCCCACCCACCCTGGGTGGTGCCACCCGGCCTGGGTGGTGCCACCTTGAGACCCCCCTTGATGTCCCACCATCCCTGGGTGCTGGGCCACCCTCAACATCTCCTCCCCCACCCCCCAGCCCTTTGTCCCTGACGTTGGGTGAGAAGAAGGTGTGGTTGAACCTCTTGGTTTGATCTTTAACCCCACTGGGTGGAGATGAGAAGAACTTCTCCCACCTGCGTCACCAGTTGGACTTGGACCTTTCGGTTGATTTAATGACGAGGTTTTAATTACTCCATCAACAATGAACTCATCTCTTCCACTTCTGGAGGTGGTGACATCCCACCATCCCACCCAAAATCACGTCCTCACCATGAGATATGGAAGCACCTGAGATGTTTCCTCAAACAAATGTCCCCAAAACATGGTGGGTGACAATAAAATGACAATTTTATTCAACTATAAATAATTCAAGGTGATAAAAAAGTGGTGGGAGGTAGAAGATGGTGGATCTTCTGGGTCTGGAACATCTCAAGAACTTCAAACACCTCTTGGTGTCTTCAAGTGTCTCTTCTCCAGATCTTGGGTGGTTTCATTCAAGGGATGATGATGTGTGATGGACGTTGGATGTGGATCTGGGGATGGATGGATGGATGGAGAGATGATGAGGGGGAGATGGGGTTGGGGTGTCACCATCATGGTGGGTTGGGTTGTCCCCACCATGGTGGGTTGGGTTGTCCCCACCTTCTTCAGGTTGGGTTGTCTCCATCATGGTGGGTTGGGTTGTCCCCACCAGGGTGGGTTGCGTTGTCCCC
>NW_010316754.1:0-3090 GCF_000700745.2 Antrostomus carolinensis | reverse complement strand
GGGTGTGTGACAATAAAATGACAATTTTATTCAACTATAAATAATTCAAGGTGATAAAAAAGTGGTGGGAGGTAGAAGATGGTGGATCTTCTGGGTCTGGAACATCTCAAGAACTTCAAACACCTCTTGGTGTCTTCAAGTGTCTCTTCTCCAGATCTTGGGTGGTTTCATTCAAGGGATGATGATGTGTGATGGACGTTGGATGTGGATCTGGGGATGGATGGATGGATGGAGAGATGATGAGGGGGAGATGGGGTTGGGGTGTCACCATCATGGTGGGTTGGGTTGTCCCCACCATGGTGGGTTGGGTTGTCCCCACCTTCTTCAGGTTGGGTTGTCTCCATCATGGTGGGTTGGGTTGTCCCCACCAGGGTGGGTTGCGTTGTCCCCACCACAGAGGTTGGGTTGTCCCCACCATGGCAGGTTGGGTTGTCCCCACCACAGATGTTGGATTGAGAAGACAACGTCAACCTCCTGAAGACATCACACCCACCTCCTGCGAGGTGTCCACCCTCTCCAAGTTGATGTAGGTCGTGTTGGGGTTCTCCATGTCTGTGGGGTGGAAGGAGAAGTGACATGGACCATGAGTGACACCTCAATGGTCACAATCTCCACCAACCCATGACCCACCATCATCCAACCCCACCACCAAGCCCATGGTCACCTTCCCACGTGGCCGCTTGGTTGCTGGTGGAGAAACCTTGGAAGCTTCTCCAAGTGTCGTCGGTGCTGCAGTACAACTCCGAGCGGGACGTCAACTTCTCCCTACGTGGTGGGATGGAGATGGAGAAGAACCAGGTAAGATGTCCACCAAATCCCCATGGAGATGATGGAGAAGGACTCTCCACCAAATCCCCATGGAGATGGAGAAGAAGATGGAGAAGAACCATCCACCAAATCCCCATGGAGATGGAGAAGATCCAGACATGGTCTCCACCAAATCCCCATGGAGATGGAGAAGGACCATCCACCAAATCCCCATGGAGATGGAGAAGATTCAGACATGGTCTCCACCAAATCCCCATGGAGGTGGAGAAGAACCATCCACCAAATCCCCATGGAGATGGAGAAGATCCAGACATGGTCTCCACCAAATCCCCATGGAGATGGAGAAGAACCAGCCATGATGGTCTCCACCAAATCCCCATGGAGATGGAGAAGAACCAGACATGGTCTCCACCAAATCCCCATGGAGATGGAGAAGATCCAGCCATGATCTCCACCAAATCCCACCCCACCTCCATGACCATGAACTTACCTGTACTCTTCCTTCTGCTTCCGAGCTCGTACCAAGAAGATGGTGAAGATGATGGTGGCCACCACCAAGATGGTCACGGGGACACCAACAGCCACCCCAATTTTGCTGATCCTTGAGCTACAGGCACCATCTTGATACCAGAAAGCTGACTTCTCCAAACACCTGGTGAAGAAGATGTCCACCTGGTGAAGATGATGACAACTTCACCCCCAAAACCCAAGGTGGAGATGGATGGATGGAGAAACGAGGTCCTTACTCGCACTGTGGTCCCGTCCGTGCCACGTCACACGTCCCGTGGACACAAGGGTAAGGGTCAGGAGATCTTTTGTCACATCTGGTGATGCAGATGACACCGGTGGTGGTGACCAAAGGTGAGTAGAACATCTTGAAATCCTCCGGGGTGTGTCTATCACAGAGATCTAAAGGGATGGAGGAGAACATCTCAAGAACATCTCAAGAGGAGAACATCTCAAGAACATCTCAAGAGGAGAACAGCTCAAGAACATCTCAAGAACAGAACATCTCAAGAACATCTCAGGAACATCTTAAGAACATCTCAAGAACATCTCAAGAGGAGGAGAGCTCGAGAACATCTCAAGAGGAGAACATCTCAAGAACATCTCAAGAGAAGAACAGCTAAAGAACATCTCAAGAGGAGGACAGCTCAAGAACATCTCAAGAACATCTGAAGAGGAGAACAGCTCAAGAACATCTCAAGAACATCTGAAGAGGAGAACAGCTCAAGAACATCTCAAGAAGGTTGTGGGTTTGAGATGTCCTGGGGTTGGAGATGAAGGTCCTATGGCTTCTACTTACTCTTTTCAACCTCTTGGACCTCATAACTGGTGACGTTGGTGAAGCTAGAGTTGAAACAGAAAGCACCTGAGATGGAGAGAGAACATCTGTTGGTGGGAACCCATCACTTCAACCCATCTCCCAACAAGGACCTTGTGTCAACTGTGGTGGGCTTCCAAGAGGACATCACTCACAGTCGTCTCCTTCACAGCTTTCATTGCAGCTCGTGTAGTTGTTGAAGGCCTTGACGAGGTTCTTGGAGATGCTCTCGATCTTCTCGGTGGTGGTGATGGTGGCCAGGACCTTCAAGAGGACTGTGTAGTCCACCACGACGCTACCTGGGCTGCAAGGAGAAGATACATTGGTGGCTTGGTAGGACTAAGTGGTCATCCCACACTGCAAACTGGGACCAGTTTGAAGTCTTCTAGTGTGGGAGGACAACGTGGTCACCATGGTCCATGGGGTTGGATCATCTTGGAGGAGCTCCAGGGACAAGGAGATGACTTGGAGGGTTGTAGATGTTCCATCTTTGAAGAACATCAACTGGAATTTGGCCATCTATGGGTCCCATCAACCCAAAATCACCCTACAGGAGTAGATGGAAGAGGTCAATACCCCCATGAGGACATCCCACCCAGCTCCTGGTGGACACTCACCTCAGTTCATGGATCACCACATCTTGGTAGCCCTCAATGTTCTTGTAAAGCTCCTTCATCTAGAAGACAAAGAGAAGAACCATGAGAAGACCTTGGAGAAACCATGGACAACCCCAACACTCAAAGTTGTTGCTCCAACATGGACGTTGGGCCCTGACCTTCTCCTTGAAGGTCTCCTCAAAGGTCTTGAAAGCTGTAGAAGACTTGTTTCGGAGCTCTTCTGTGAAAGGTCTGTTGTCCACCTTGGTCTTCATCTCCACCGTCGCGTTCACCGTCACTTCACCAAGCAGAAGAAGACCCATAAACAGTAGAATCAGGTGACCCCATCCCACCCCATGGCAACCATGGTCAAGGGACGTGGTTGGGTCCTCCATGGTGGCC
>NW_010316753.1:0-4579 GCF_000700745.2 Antrostomus carolinensis | reverse complement strand
AGAGCACATTCACGTTTATTAGGTTTTAGCAGTTCAAATGTTATCATATATTCTAGAGTAAGCCAAAATATCTTTGAGAAACCCAGAGGGCTGAAAAGTTTGGCACAGTAAAAGCCAAGAGCTCTGCAGGGTGCAGCAGAAGACCCGTCAAGCTGTGAATGCTTGATAAACCCAAGGAAACCTCAGCAGGTTGCCTTTGTGCCATGCTTCCCTGCAAAAGCATCTGGAACAAGAGCAAAGATCACCCCTCCCACTCTGGGGCAAGCCTTGATCTTTTTGGTGATCTCACTGTCATTTTCTGTTTTGGTTGCCAGACCAAAGTTCCCATCAGCAACAAGGATCTGGAGGACGTGGTCATCTTCTTGACTTCCTCAAAACCAGGGGATTTTATAAGCCATGAAGATCTGACTGACTGTCAAAAGCAGTGGCTGGAAATGAGGAAAGGACAATCCCAAGAGACCAAAACAGGTGAGAGGAGAGCACTAGGTTGGGAAAGCATCTCTCTACAGGCAGGAAATGCTAAAGTGGGTGCAGAATATGGCTTCTTGAGGCCATTGTCCTAGAGCTGAGTGGCCAGTAGGAGACTTCTAGGGAAAAGCTGAGGGATCCGAGGGGTGTGCAATAGCTTAGTCAGCCCAACTGCAAGAGGCAGGTTAGCCAGTCTTGCAGGCTGGGATCAAAGTCTGAACCCTGCAGTTTAACATCCTGCACTGGATTTTGTTTGTTAGCATTCATCATCCAGCTCATCCAAAGAAGACCCTTTCTCCAGCTGTTGGTGGCAGCTGGAAAACACCAATTCAGAAGAGCTTATTCTTTAGTAAGCTCTCTTGGGCGTTCCAGTCAGCACAACATGCCAAACCCCCCTTGCTCTTAAACACAGATCAGATGTTCCTTTCTGCCGTGCTCTAACATGGCTTCTCTGGGCTTTGTGTTTCTTTCTTTTTTAATCCGTCCTTGGTGTAGAAGCTCAGTTCCAGACAGCCACCTGCAAAAGTGCCACTTGCTCACCTGCTGCTGGGGACAGAGCCAAAAGGATGAAGCCTCATGCTCCTACCAAGCCTGAAAGAAAGCTAATAACCTTGGAAGTTCCACCAGTCAACACCGAGCCAGAACGACGACATCTGACCTATGATGAAATGGAAAAGATTGGAAAATGCTTCAGAGAGAGGAAACGGTTGGAAAAGGTACTGTGTATGTGGCAGGAGAACAATCGCACCTGCGTGCCTTGGCGAATGTGGGGTGGTTTAGAGGACATTGCAGCAGTAAAGCCGAGGGCAAGGGGTTATTGTATTAGCTTCTCAGTAGTCCCTTGACCACATGGTGCCTTGTACCTGAGGTGCTACAAGCCATCTCAAACAATTCACTTGGCTTCTGAACACTCTGGTGAGAGAAACACTTTTTCTGGGGAACTGCCAAGAAGAAGAAGAAGAAGGAGGAGAAGTTGAAGTAGTTTCTATGTCTGGGGACAGAGTCACCTTCTGATCATCTAGTCAGCCTCTCCACCAGACTGTGATTTGTCCCTGAAGGTGCTGATAAGCACTTTATCCTGTTCGGTTGTAAGGCTCAGTGCAAGATGGTCCCATGGAAATATAGCAGTGACTCACTCATTCACTCACTCCCAAATACTCTCTTTGGAGCAGTGGGATGAACTCTGGCAGAATCCAGGGCTACCTCCTCTTGCCAACATGCTGCCCCACAGTCACCAGCAATGGGGAGAGCCTCTGGCTCCCTGACACAATGAGAAACAAGAAGGTGACTGCAAGAGATTTTTCATCTGAGGCACCTGTGCCTGGTGTGCCGCTCTTCTGCTAAGCCCTCCAGGGAGTAGCTGTCTGAGGACCCAGCTCTGGATGGGAACTGAACTCCCAGAGGAGTGCCTCTCCCTGTGATCCCATTGCAGTGTGCCAACTCTTTGAGGCGAATCTCTGCCTGTAGCTTCTCCAGGGCCACACTAAATGCTAATCGGAACTTGCCCTTTACTTGCAGAACCAAGACAGCCCAATAGAATGGAAAGAAAAGTGCCGGATGGTGAGATCTGGGGACGGTCCTGTTGATGAGCACTGCCTGCCGTCAACTCTAAAGGCTGACTGGGGAGAACTGGTTGACCGATACCGCAGGAACGCTGTCATGTGCTATCTGAACAGCTCCAAGCTGTGCAAAGAGAGAGGTGTTCACATCAGAGAGACAACGCTGCAGAAAGGTAAAGCAAACACCAAGGTCCTGATGTGATTGCGCTAAATCTGACAAGTTCTTGTCTCTTCCCAAGCCCAGAAGCATCGCTCATGTCAGGGGGTGCTGCCGATGGAGCATGTTTGCAGCCCTCCGAGAGCCGTGGCAGATGCTGCTGGTTAGGATCAGCAGTAGCATCAGCAGGGCCAGAGCAGGACTGAGATATCAGAGGGTGCTGCAGATCAGCCAGGGCCCTCTCCCGTTGCCTCTGGGATGGTAGCCAGCTTCAACCGAGCGTGCAGCTCATGAGGCAAGTTTGTGGTGAGAGTGCAGGTCCAAGGTCAAGCCAGGAAATGAGAACATGGTCAGGGTAGAGTGGGTCCAGAGCCAGGAACAGACATGGCTGCAGCTGAGCTGCAGAATCTGAGCTTGACTGGGGCTCTTGATCCCAGGGCGAGGCATGACTGTTTTCTCTGTGCACTTTGCCAACAGCCCTGCTGCATCCAGGAGACAAGATCATCAAGGAAGGAGAAGACATAAGGAAGATGAGGCAGCCTGGAGGATACTACACCACAGGACGTGCTGATGCTCCATCGCCTGGGAGCCAGGCCAGGGAGGCAGAAAATAGGTTTGTTCCAAAACCGTTTAAGATCAGTCCTCTCCTGCTGCCCTGCTGTGTGTCACCCTTCTGTGCTCAGTCCCCACGGACTGCCCAGAGGCAGTATCGAGGGGTTGGACTGAACCGTCAGGATGCTGCAAGGGAACAACGAGCAACAGCAGAGAGGCAGATTCTCTTCTCAGCTCCATGGCCACTCCTGTGTTTTAGCTCAGTCATTGGGATGTAGTGGTGCCCGTGAACAGTTTGTGGTGCCTGGCAGGAGCCCTGCAGACTAGTTGGAACAGCTCTGTGCTCTGAACTACAGAGGTGACAAAACCTCCTCAGACCGACCCAAGGCTTGTCTGAGATGCCTTCGGAGAATGTTTATTCTTGTCGCCAAGCTTTGGGTGGCTGGAGAAGCTTTTGGAGAGAAAAAAACATTGCACAGCAGAGCACAATCTTCTTTGTTTATCTCAGTTAAAGTGTTTAGATAGTACAGTGATGGGCAACACACCAGCTCTTAAGACAGCTTCAGAAGCTGGCAGTTCCAGTGTCAGTCATGTCTAATAAGGACTGACACGGTCTGCACAGGTCTGGCAGAGATTCCTGGGGCCTGGAAGCCCAGATAGCTGGTTCTTGTCAGGCTCGCTTTTGCCCTTACTGAGAGAAGCAGTGAGACTGCCCAGAATTTGATTTCTGTAAAGCATGCTGTTCTCTCTCACATATTTTTTTCCTTCCCTTTTTTCACCCCCCTTTTTTCATAGGCATCTTCAGAGGAATAAGATGCAAAAATCCAATGACAATAAATTCTGGCCAGGTCATCTCCTGGACAAGCTATGCCTTTACTTTCCGGAAAAGCGGCATGACAGGGCACACGCTTTGTTCAGCTGTGTTCATCCAACCAAGCCCGCCTACCATGGCATCTGAAGCCCTGACTGCAGCTCACTCCTCGGTGAGCCAGGACACTTGGCCTCTGCAGACACTGCCTGCAAGAAGACCTGTTCCACCTGAAGCTCTTCTCCAAGCAGCAGGAGATGTGTGCACAGCTCTGTGATCCCTCAGTCAGCTCAGGGGATCTGGGCCCCACTTCTGGATTAAATAAATGAAGGGGTTATCTGACCTCCAGACCGCCGGTTTGGTTCTCTCCAGATGGTGGGTACAGTGGTGTTTGTATCTCCAGTTCCTCAACTTCCCCGCTTTGTTCCCCCCATATCTCCACAGTTTCTCAACATCCCCCCTTTGCTCCCCCAGGACTGGTCATTTCAGGCCTCTTCATCAAATTGCCCATGTGTCAGCAAAAGAAAGAATTATTATGGCGAAAGCCAACACCACTCTCCCCCATCTCTCACAACCTGAAGAGGGATTACGGGACCTGCATTCATCTGCCTCCTTATGGGGCAGGACCAGCTCATGCTGCTGCCCTTCACGTGGCAAGTTCCCAACTGACTTCTTCCCTGCTTCTTCCTTCAGGAATAGGATAAGAATTTAGAAGGAAACCAAATCTGTGGGAGATGAAACCACTGCACATGGTCACAATGCTCAGTATGGAACTGGAGTGAGGAAAATGGGACACTTTTTATTAGAAGAAACTGGAGTTTTACATGGAGTGAGCCCAAAGGCCCTCCAAGTGCCCCCCAGTACTCTCCAAAAGCCTCTCGCGACAGCCCAGAAAGCGTGAAACAGACCCCTGGTGACTCCTGGTGACTCCTGGTGACTCCTGGTGACCCTTTCTTTGGAAGTGAAACTGAACAGCAAGAGGGAGAGCCCAGGCACCCGCGCAGCCCCTCCACATCCCCTCCTCTCTGCACCACC
>NW_010316752.1:4486-4999 GCF_000700745.2 Antrostomus carolinensis | reverse complement strand
AAAAAAAAAAGGAATGGGGTTAATGTTGGAAACGTGGGAAAATGTAAAACCAAACACTAATGGAAAAGGGTTGCTTCATACTAGAATGCAAACAATAAAAATCTGCACTAATTAACCTGATTCAAATTCAGGAAAGCACTTGTTCAATTCCATTCCCTGCCTGGGAAGTACTTCGGCAGCTTCTGAATCATGGCCTCAGCAGTGACCCACGATGCATACTAAGCAGCTGCACCGCTGGGACTGATACAGCTGCCAGGTGAGCAGAGGTAGGGAGCGGGTGCAGTTACGGAGGGAGCATCTCAATTTTAGTCAGTTCTACTTTGCTCTTCATTTCTCATCTGCCCTCAGAGTGTGTGAATTGCACCACAGCACATTCCACATGCTTGACAGATGTTTGATTTCGATCCAAAGATAGATGTAAAAACACCAGGGAGAATGAACACAGCACCTTGCAGCCATTTATCCTCTTATTTACAGCCTTGTTCTACCCCCATCATCTTGGTACAAAGAACG
>NW_010316752.1:0-4457 GCF_000700745.2 Antrostomus carolinensis | reverse complement strand
CCCCCCACACACACACACATATAGAGCAACTTGCATCAGTTGTTCTCTGCTTGAAACTCTTGCCAATAAACTTCTAAGCTGTCCCATGGCTTTTCTTCCTCACAAGCACAAAGATACCGAGGCTGGCTCCACAGACAAGCCCTGCAAACAGAGCAGGGAAGGGGACAAAGAAGGGGTACAGGCACAGGTCACGTCCAGAACAGAGACTGCCCTGCAGCTGGAGAACCCTGCCCAGAAGTGTCCTCCCACTGCAACTCCATCGCAGATACATCCCTAGAGATCCACTGCTCAAAACAAACCATCCATTCTGGAAACAGCGCCTCAAAACCACAATTATTTAAAACTCCAGCTGGTGATTGGTACTGCACTGTGCCAGATGGACCTAACTGTGCTGGCCTCAGCAGCGGCAACAACCCCTACATCGTGTAGCTGTGCCCAAAGAAAAGCTAATAAATTACACAAGCAGCCATGCAAGCAAACACGTACAGATCCAACCCCATAAAGCAAGTATGCCCCGTTGTCCCAGCCCGAGCAAGCACCAAGCTAGATCCCCCTGGGATGGGACCCTGTGCGTGCATCAGCCCCCAGTGCTGTGGTTTCCTTTGGGCAGGAAGGGACACACACCCAGGTATGTGACCAGGGAGGTGGAGACAGTGTACCGTGATACCCAGTTCTAGATGGCAGGTAGTCTGGATGTGAGGACACCAGGGAGTGTAATGTCCCATGGTTTAGACACGTCCTTGGGCTTCAGTTCAAAGACTTGTAGTCACTTTGGCTCCTGCAGGAGCAGAGTTAAAATACTTGGGATTTATCAGAAAGGCCCAAGCCTCTGAACACTGTTTTGGCCATAGTTCTATAGCCACAGGGAATGGTTCTAGTGATCCTGAAATGCCAGGGATAAGAGACTGGAGAGACCTACTAATTATACACAAAAATGTTGAGAACCGCAACTGGTAGAGCAGGTCTGTAGAGATGGTCATCTACTCTGCTGATAGGAGAATTGAGATTCAGGTACAAGCAGCCAGACAATGCTCAGTAATTGCATTTGACAATTATCAAGCAAAACAAACCATTTCTGCTCTAGTCTTGAGAGCAGAACTGAATCACTGGCACAAAGCCCAACCGTCCCTGCTCCATGCCACCCTCCCAGTATATGCAGGCTATTTAAATACGTTATAACCTTCTCTTCACTTTGAAGACAGGAAATTTAACTTAAAAACCAAAAGCCTCAGCAAGCACAAGACAGGAATCTCTCTTCCTCATTCCCACTAACCCCATATGTGAAAACCAAAGACCCTTTTTGGGGAGGTCAGGGAGCAGGACTGCCTAACTCAATGCTTTTCTACCTAAGAGCATCTGTGCTGTTGTCCATAGCTGCAACTGCCGCACACTGCTGAATACACAATGGCTCCTCCAGTTTTCTGCCTGATACAGTAAGTCTTTCTTTGGGAGGCCACAACAAAGATGCCCAAAGGGGCAGGCAATCAATCAGCATCTATGACACAAATTGCTCCCTTCTACTTCACCAGTCTGGAGTTTCTTTGGCCTAGAAGCAGCATGCACTGCACAGCCACAACAGAGCTCATCGTTGCTCAGCAAGGAAAATAAAAAGAAAATGAAACCAAGCACCTCTTGCAGAGAATTTCAAAGCCCTCTTGCAGATAACAGTAGTCTGTAAGTGGCAGGTGATTAACATACTGCCATTATGTGTGGGAAGAATTGCTGCAGACCGTCACCTGATGCATTCCAACTGTGTTTTGAGAAGAAAATATGAATCTTGTATAGAAAGAGTCAATGGTCAAATTGTTGAAACAGTGATTTTCACACAGCTAAGCAAGATAAGTAAGAAATATTAGGTGGGGAATGCTTTTTTGTAAATTAGGGCAGCAGCCTACTCAGAAGCATTCCAAGTATTATAAGCCAAAACTTAAAATAACCAAACTAGTTCAATTTTTGCTGTGTCTGCCCTGGAGTAAACAGAACAACTCAAAACTGCCATTGAAATACACCAGGCTTCAGACAGGACTGCTCCAGAGCCCCTGGAAGAATAGAGGCTGATGGCAAAGGCTGCATTTCTTGCCATGCTTGCACACACACTGAATAAGCTTTATTCTACTTTGAAGAAGAAAAATACTTGCAAGCTGGTTGCCAAATCCACTTGAGAAAGAATCAGTCCAAAAGTTTTCTATAATCCCCTCAAAATGGACTTTGCAAATTCACTGGGGCTTACTGAAACAGATTGTAGAGCCCCAGCAGAAGGGAAGAAGCCAGACCAGCACACAAGCAGGGAGAGAAGGGGTGCCTGCTGTTAGGTATGATGTCATACATGCTTAAAAAGCTACAGGAAGGAGGAAGAGATTATCAAGCTTAGCTTGTAGTGCTGGGTCTTCCCCTTTTTCAGAAAAAGGGGGGAAGGGGGGAGGTGTCTCCTTTGGTTACCTGAAACATGAGAACTTTTTATACTTAAATCCAGGGGACCAGAAACCATAGAAGCATGCATATTTTGAGGATTAGTTAATTTGGTAAAAATCCTCTACTAAAATAGCTTTTTTTTAAAAAAAAAATAGGTTCTTATAAACAGAAGACATCCAAACAACCAGAATGTCAAGCAATCACAGACCTCAGTTCTGGCATTAGCTGATTCTCCCCCTCAAAGACTTCCTAAGCTGGTGACTCCAGGCTTTTGGGCCAGGCAGGTCACAGCTGCAAGCACAGGCTCAGGGCAGCAAGACATCCCTTATGCAACCAAGCATGCAATGCCACCTAACTCACTAACTGCCTCACATCACGTGTGAAAGGTTGGGGATAGGCACAGAAAGCAAGCTGATCTTACACACAAGAAACTCTAGCACCCTCAAAAAATAAATGAACAAAGAGAATGAAGCAGGCTGTGGGCCACAAGCAGTTCTGCAACAAGGGGCTGTCTGTGAGGGACGCTCAGTGGAGGCAACATGGTTGTTGAATTAACTGCTCTGGGAGTCTGACACAGCCATGGACCAGCCACCACTCCTTCATACGATGCTTAAAAAGCTAGTAAGAAAAATACATCCTACAGCCTTGATGTAAGCTCTGCTGGGCTGTTTTCTTTAGCAGAGGACAGGCTTTCTCTGTTAGCTATGCTGAGATGTGCACTGCAGATGCACTTAACATACACGAGATACTACGACAAACTGCAAATCCTGCAGAGAAGCCAGACAACTAAGAAAAATGAAGTGAGGGATACAAGAACCTGTCCAGGCTAGGCAGAATGCTTCCAGAGGTACCAATGCCTGTTTCAAAGATGGTGTCTCCCAGGGGGGCTGTTTCATTTGGAGTATTGACTCTGGTGTCCTCACGGTATTGTCCATGGCCCTTCTTTCTTCCCAGGTAGCTTGAAATTGAGCCACAGCCTACCAGAGCAAGGGTTCCCATTCCCAGCTGACCTGGCTGCCTCCCGATATTGGCTATACAAAGCTTGGCAACACAACCAGGTCTAAGAGAGGCTGCATCTGCCTGCTTTCATTGAACAGATGTTTGAAAAACAGTCAGTTCTAAACTATATTCCCAGAGGTCAGAATTTTTAAAATACATTTCATTTCAAGTATCATGCAGACAGAAATCTTGTACTCCCATCATCAGCCTGTGTTGGGAGGGGGGAAATAATTAAATTTATTAGCAAATGTTAAAAAAATCCTCAGACCTAACTTACAGCAAAGTTTCAATGTCTTCAGCTGGCACAGTATGCCTAAAGCTATGGAAACCTATCCAGGTGCAGCACAAACTACTGACTAGAGCTTCTTCTGTCCCCTTCCTTCAGCACACAGCTCTGCTAAATCACATGCTGCAACATTTAAAGGAAAAACAGTAACGTTTAAGTAACCACTGCATTAGCCTGCAATACCAAATAAAACTCAGAAGCTTGTTATGACTTATTAGTTCTATACCTGAAACAAGTGAACTCTACTGAATAACACAAGCCTTACCGTATGCAGCAGCAATTAAAATAATTACCATGCAAGTTGACTTCATGTTTAAGTTAGAACGATGTATGGATTTAGAGAAGAAGTCAATATCAAGTTACCAAAAGCACATTAATCAGTGTTTTGGAATTGATGTTTTACCACAGCCTCAAACTATGTAGATAGTTGGCTTTTGGGGTTGTTGTTTTTTAACATGCAAAGTAAACAGTTTGGACTAATTCCCCACAGCATCTAGGACCTGAACATTTTAATGAATGACAATTAAAAGTGAAAATTGCTATCAGGTCATATATCATAGCCATGGTTAAATTAAGTAACATATTTTTGCTGTCTCATCTGAGTGACAGATAGAAAAATGACAAACAGAATTTACAATTTCAAAGGTAAACAGCAATCTTTGTATTTGTTTTAATAGCCTAAGAAATTATTAGTGCATGCAGTGAAATTCACTTTCTCAGGTAGGAGAATGTTCCACCTCCAAAATTTCCCATGTAAAAA
>NW_010316751.1:0-5545 GCF_000700745.2 Antrostomus carolinensis | reverse complement strand
GTCCCTCCAGCATGTCAACCGCACCACACAATCTAAAAGATTTTAGAAATCTTTATTTTGTCCAGCTCTATTTGGCAGTTTCAGTGGCAAATACTAAAAAAATAATGTGAACCCAGTGCAAATGTCTTGTGCAGGATTTGCAGTTTTGGTGGCTACATCTGAACGAATCTTCCATTTTTTGTGTCTTGCCAGCATGAGTTTAAAGCCTCCATCTTGAGAAAACACAGTGGAAAAATTAAGTGCATGTTTATATTTTAACATGTTAGTAGAAGTATAGCTGTTGAAGTTCAAAGAGTTAATTAACATTTAAATTACTGTATTTAAAAAAAAATAATAAACAAGACTTGTTGAACAGGTTTAATTAGAGGAGAAGTAAATTTAAATGAGAGTAGATATGCAGCACTACCAGCTCCTAAAGCCAAGGTATGTGAGCTCATCTTTTGCAAGATGTATCAAGCTGACTTCTTCATTTATCGCTTCTGGTATGGGTCTGCATGTTTCAGTAATTAGATTACTTTTTTTCTAGAATAAGATGATGAGATATGTGAGGAGAGCAGTAGCAACACATACAAGAGACTGAATATGACTTCCATGTTAAATAAAATCAGTTCCTTGGTGTCTGTACTCTGGTAATAAATCTACCATCTTTTCTACATATCCCATTGCTAGAAATATTTGTACAAATACTTTCCAAATTTTACTCAAATTATTTTCCTCAGATATTTCCTCCCAGATGAACAGTGCTTTCTCTCTTTTTTTTTTTTTTTTTAATTTCAATTAAAATAATTACAGTGAATTTTTAATACCGTTTTGAAAACTGGCCGTGGGTGCAATTTTCCACGCTGCTGTGGTGCTTCGCATGCCGCTGGCCTGGCCCAGCCTGCAGCCTCCCTGGCTGGCTGAGCACCAGCAGCTTGTTCACTCTGGACCAGCAGTGTGTGTCCCTCTTCAGCTTGTATTACAAAGCCACCTAAACATTAGTTTTGGCTACTGCACGCTGCTAGACACAGGCATAAAAAACATTAATTGGCTCAAAAAATAAGGCCAGAGAGATAACATTTTTGTTCACTATACCTATATTCCATGATTATATATTTATGTATAATACAAACACACACACATATACATGTGTACTTGTTTGGGTTGTCACTTCAAAGCCTTTGTGTTCTGTCTGTTTTGCATTTGCCAAGGTCTGTATTTGTTTGTTTTTTTTTTTCTTTTTCTTTCTCTTGGCACCAGGGTGCCTTCGTGGTTTAGGGATGTAACACTGTTAATGTGCTATAAATAGGGATTGAGGCAATTTTTTTCCCTTCATCCAGCGCAGGTTGTCACACAGGAACCAGGAGAGGGTATGTTCTGTCCCTCCCACCCTGTGGAGATCCCAGATGGCTGCAGTGCGAGCTGAAGTCACGCTCTGCTCTGTAACCGCTTTCTGAAGACTAGAGGGTACTTGTTCAAAAGCCAGAAGCCTTCTGAGAAACTGCTTGTGAGCCAGGGGTGCCTGGGAGGCAAGAGCGGCTTTCCTTTGTGTTTGAAAGTAATAAAGTTTTCTCTCTTTCTCTAGAATTAAACCCACTTTCTCTTCAAACATTTACAAATCTTTAATGCTCATACCTTTGACTTGGAAGTACCGTAGTTTGTGTTTTCCATAAGCCTTTAGAAAACCAACTGTTTCAAGGGCTTACTGCTGGAGTAATTTAACAGTCGTGCTGCAAAAATGGGAAGGTAAGCAGCCCAGCAGAAGACACAGTAGCCAAAACTCTTATCTCAAGACCCATTACTTGGAGAATTGCATCAACTTCCCTTAGTCAATAATGAGTCTTATTTATAAATTCACATACAATACAGAAAGGAAGCTTGTTGCACTATTGTGAAGATCAAAGTTTCAGTGTGTTTTTCTTCTCCTTCTCCTGTTTAGAGAACTGAAGGCAGTTTGCATGTATCTGTACCCCTCTCCTTATTGCTGAGCCCAGCACAGTTGATATCCTTGGGCATTTTTTTAAAGCTGCTTCGAAAGATAAACATTTTGCAAAAATTCCCAGAATGCAAGTGCTCAACTTTATTTACTCAAAGCCGTACTTCTTGTTAGCAGGCTGTTCCTTCATAGCGGGTTTTAAGTTCAAATTCAATGTATCATAAATTAATATATAATGAGAAAAAACTTCTCTGGTCAAGGGTGGAATCCCTGCCTTACTGAGGTCCTGCAAACAAAACCTCTGTTGATTTAGTTCGATAAAATTTAGAGGTTAATCCCAAATCTCCTGCTCCTTTTCTAAGAATTAGTCTATCACTGAAAAAATATTAATAAAATTGCGTATACCAATCAAAACAATCCCCAAAGTGCCTGAGCACACTCACTTTCTATAATCTTCATAACAGCTTTAAAAAGTGGATTGTCCTTAGTTCTTTAACGGCAGTTTGAGAACCAGAGAGGAGATGTTTTTTGTCAATGTGCAGCATTGAGTCTGTCTTTTCTCCCAGGTTATGCTTTGTGATCTAAAACAGACAACACGTGCTCATCACCATCTGCTTGGCTACAGCAGGTAACTGCTTGGATGTGTGTGTCATGAAGACAGCTGCCAGCTAGGAGATTTCCACTTCTCATGCAAACAGTAGAGGTCTTTTCACTAGACAGGCTAGGATGCTTTGATCATATGTAATAGTAGAGAGAAGAAGAAAGAGAAAGCTTATAGTGTGCATATATACTATAGTCTATATAGTATGTGCATATCGTACACACATATATAAATACATGGGGTTTCTTTAACAGGCTATAAAATCCAACACCTTACTATGAGTCTTAACAAGTGTTTTCTTCCACAGAAGCAAAGGGCTAATCAGAAAAGGAAACAGAAGCTGATGTCCCCACCCACCTCTAAAGGCTCTGTTAAAGTCATTTATCATAATGTTTCTCAACCTTCTTGAGTTGGCAGCTTCACAGGAGCACTCGTTTTTTGCAATCTTTTTACGGCATCTACTAAAAAAAATGGTAAAATAACCTCAAAGTAACACTAATACTTGTCTTAAGTACAGAGATGGCTAGGTATGGTACTAATACACAGGAGTTTCCCAGACAGGTAGGCTGTTAGATTTAGCTGTGGGACTGAAAGAGATCAACTTTGACCAGAAATAATGTAAACATTTCAGAGCTAAACAAATTTAGGGGAGTTCATGGTCAGCTCTTATTGCTGCACTGTGTTAAGGCTGTATTTCTGGACTATTTGTATACTTTTTCCTGAACTTACCAGGACTACTTAAGTATATAACCCCATGTGAGTAAGCATAGCCTATAGAGGCCTTCCTAGCTGTTAATCAGAGCCATTTGAGACTTCAGTTCTGCAGAAAATCTCAAATTCCACCTTGACAACACTCAGATTTTAAAGAGTACAGATAATATTATTCATATTAAATTTCTACATAGCCAACTATTTTATATTTTCTCTTAAACTCGAGCACTTTTTACTACTAAGTGTGTGTCCTGAGGAGACTTGGTAATCCTAATTTACATCTGAAGCAATTTTTCCTGGCTGTTGATTGAGAGCAGTAAAATAATCCCATTTTGGGTTATCAGTATTGTTTTCCACCATTCTCCTGAGCCTCATCATAGCTAACACTCACTGCCCAGTGCTTTTTGAATGGCTTCTTCCCGAACCCCCTCTTTCTGCCTCCAGATGAAGAGTATTTATTTCAGGGACAGGAATCAGAGGATGGAAAGGTGGCAGGCAGCCTCAGTAGGACCAGCTCCAGCACCAGAGCCCTCTTACGCTTCTTACCGAAACCAAAAGGAGAACTGAGGGTCGAAATTTGAAGGATCAACATCTTTCAGGGGCACAGTTATTGTAGTGTTCACAGGTGGATGTGATATTTTAGTGCTTGACTTTATCATTAAAATGAAAGCCTGGAGAATTCTTTCCTCAGTTTTATGTTGTGGGATTGAGATGCTTTGCATGTAGATTGGCAAATTTCTCTGCTTCCAAGTCCTTTACACAGACATTGAAACCCCAACTTGCAGCAGTGCACAGGTAATATCATTTTGATGGTGGTGGTCTGACTGGATGTCACATTTGTCGCAAATGACCTGAGATGGTCCCATAAATATTTACAAAATAATTTCTGCAATGTCTACCCACCATCAACAGGTTCATTGGCAGAATCGCAATAAATATTTCTTAATGGTCCAACAGCTTTCTAATCCAGGTTCAATAAACAAACCCAAACCCAAACTATCACTCAGAAGGCATGTTTATTCTCTAAATGAGATTACAACTGAAAACCTTCAGATTTTTTGCAGGTCTCTGTTGCCAATAGAATGAAGCAGGCTAATTCCAAACATTAGTTGCTGTAATCAAGAAATCTATTGAAAACAGTTCTTAATATTATAATTGCAAACTGTGCAACGGTAATAAAGCAAAAATCTTAGCTGGAACTAAAAACATTCATTATCTGAAGCCAGAAATAAAGCTTCAGTTGCATTCTTTCATATAGTAAGTTATCAAAGATATTTCAGATAAAAGCTGATTGCTTTAACAACTAAAGAACAAATTTATTCTGACTGCATTTATTTACATCTACGCTTAAACATGACTCTGCTTTGACTGAGTAACTTTTAATCTCACTTAGATGCTTCTTATTGCATCATGTAGTGAAAAATATGAATGCTTAAGAAAAGACAACCTGACATATTTGGTTTAAAAAATAAAAAAAGAGGGGATATAAAGTTTAAAAAAAAATTGCTTGGGAAAATTAAAAAGTTCAAGGCCAAGCTAAGACAGACTAAATAGTAAAAATACATTTAAAAAAAAAAATTCACAACCGAAGGCCCATTTCCTGCATTAATTTACTGAGATGAAAAACTTGCCACACTCTTAATTCAAACGTGATAGCTAGAAATTTAAAAAAAAATACAATTAACTAAAAAATTTGTGAGCAAATAGCTAACAATAAATCTCAGACAAGTTAAGCTCATGGTTACCATAGGCTATATTTATGTCTTTTCATTTTTGATTGTGGTTTGGGTTTTTTTTTGGTGTGTGGGTTTGGTTTTTTTTTTTTTTGGGGGGGGGGGGAGTTGTTTTTTTAATCTGAGATTTTAGCTGTGTCTGAATGATTTTGTCAGCCTTCTGTATTGGAAAATGTTGGTCTTTCAGGTATTTTCTTTCATATGGGAAACTTTATTAGGCCAGAATATGATTTGTCAGCCCAAATTTAGACAGTTTGGGAGATCCACGAAGATTGTACAAACACATCCATATTTCACGCTTAAAGAACTCAATCGTTTTTAAGATCCAAACACTTGAAACAACTTCTTTTACATTAAAACTCACCCTATACGGACTCGTTAACTTTTTCACAACCTATTTTTTTTTCTTCTGTCTGTGTCAAGTATTGCTTAGACTTCCTGATTTCAAAATCTGCCAGTAATTTGAATGGCCTTTCTGGAAAGGTTACCTCAAAAGAACAGTATTAACCACATAATGCTGGGGGGAGAGAGAAGGTGTTTTTAACACATTTTAGCCTTGTTGGGTGCTGGGGGTGCAACGGCTGC
>NW_010316750.1:0-12881 GCF_000700745.2 Antrostomus carolinensis | reverse complement strand
ATTATTATTATTATTATTATTAACTTTTGTTTACAAAAATCCTTCATATGCCCCTGTTGGCAAAATATATATATATATATACTTCTTCTGTAAACAGTTAACCACAAACAAAAAGAAATTCCATATTTTCACACAGTTACTATGCTGATGGTGTTATGTAAACAAAGAGGAGTGTGCAGCAGCATCTCATGAAAGGATTTCATTCTTTTACTCATGAGAATATGCAGGGAAATGTACCCATCGTAAATTGTTCAAAAGTGTATAGTTTTCAGAAGGTATGGCTTTCTGAAGTTTAAGTTTTCCTTAATGCAAAAAGAAAAATAAAGAAACAGAGAGGTACAGCTTTCCTTGGGTTTTGTTTGTTTGTTTCCTGGACTTTAGCTTTTGATTTGTCTCAATGAACTGGAATGAAAATTTTATGAAAAAGGTTGGTCTGTGTGAATGGAAATATTAGATATTGCCAAGTGTCTATATTATGCCACCATGAGCAAGGTTAAAGACAGAAGAGAATGACCTTCTCACAAAAGACTTTGTGCAAGTGTAAATCCAGCTCTCAGTCTCACAGTCCAGCACTTCTCAGAAGACAAACAAACAAACTGAAAATGTCACAATGACCTTATGCTATATCTCTGAGAGAGTAAAAGAAAAGACATAAAAAGCAATGGGAGATATATTGGTAATGAAAACTGGAATAATGTAGACAGACATATTGAGTTTGTATGGAGAAAATATTGTTCATCCAAAATTTTAGCTGCTTTTTATACTTTTGTATTTTTTCAAAGTTTTTTGGTTTTTTTTTTTAGTCTTATGTTCAACCGTTGTTTGACTTCTTCTGTTTCTAAATGTAGGCATTCCCTTGTTCCTGAGAGGACTTTATCTGTTTTGTTGCCTGTTGGGTGTTGGATTGGGGAATGCACTCAGCGGTCACACAGCTGCATTGCTCCACGTAGGTGTACGAGTGATCAAGGTAAGTTCCATCACTGCACATCAGAGTCACCTTTCTTTGGCTGGTCTTAATATCCTGACAACATGAGCATTTATGTTCCATTGTGTTCGCCTCTGAAGAATATCTGAGAGCAAAAGCAACAAAAGAGAAAGATTCAGAAATTAAGTGAGAAATATCACTGACCCTCCCACTGACCCATTACTAAATATAACCAAAAGCTGTGTTTTGCTAATGGGGCTATTGCTCAGTGTTACCATTCCTACAGTGTTGTGGTGAAATATAAGTAAGTTCCTATTGTAAAAATGGTTCTAGCTCTTCATTAAGTCACAGAAAAATTAAATTAATTAATCCAAATCACATATTAAGCCAATCCAAAGTGAGAGAATAGGGAGAAACTAATATTCTCACTTTTACATGGGCAAAATCAAAACTCAGTGAATACTATGAGACTGAACAAGCTGTTAAGACATTGTGAGTCTTGAGGTAATTAAGCTAGTCTCAATTAACACCACATCTGTTAAAAATTCTACTTAGCACAATGGAAAGAGCTGATGACTGGGTGCATGTTGGACATATTAGAAAATTAATTGCAATTTGCTTTATGTAACTAGTGTAAAGAGTAGAAGGCAAGACCACAGTTATCTTTTTTACCACTTACCGTGAGTAAGCGTCACAGCTGCCTTCACAGTACGTCATCTCAACAGGAACAGGAGATACACATCCACCGTACTTGATGACAGTAGTGGTATTGTACTTCTTACAATCTGAGGTGGTCACAAACCAAGGGAAAATAAGTTAAAATATATGTGTATATAAATAGATATCTGTGTATGATAGTTTATAGTAGAAAACTGATATGGGTGGGGCTGAAACAAGAAATTTGGTCACAGTGCATCTCTCTTCTAACTGCTGAGGGACAAATGATGGCTCTTGCTGCTTGTGTTATCAATGAATGAAAAATTCAGTTTTCCTTATGCAACTTTGGTGCAGGATGCAGAAATAAAGAGCAGTACTGTGGCAACTGCTCGATGCACACCCACCTCCCAGGACTGGCTTCACTTTCTTCCTCAAAGAGAATGTATCTCTGGAAGTTGGAGAATAGTCACAGTACTTTTCCTCCCACAAAAAGGCTAACATTTAACAGTAGGAGATGGGAAAGTTCACCATATCCTTGTTTTCCAAGGCCCTATAGTGCACGTTGGAAATGTTCTGTTCCTTTCTTTTTCTACCTGTTTTCTTTCTCACCCTAGTGTGAGGCAGTGGTCCCAAGCTTGGTCTGTTCACATCTTCTGTCTATGCATCTACCATGCAAGATGGACTAATATGCCTAATAAAGCACACATTATCATTACTGACTCTTAACCAAATTATCATTACTTACTCAGCTGGTGTATTTGGCATGTTTTACAGCAGCCATCCTCAGAAAGCTTGATGTTATCCTTGAGTGGGAAAACAGAAAAAGATAATTTGGTTTCTGATCTGCATACTAAAGCAGAGACTTTCTCTGCTTCTTAAGTTTCTGTGGCACCAGAAAGTTTTTTGTATTTATATGGAATCCAGTTTTAGGCAAGGTTAAAAATTAAGGGCACATAACTGCTTCAATTCAATATTAATGAGAGTTAGTTTGTTGAGAGCTAACATTGAGGAGCACTGCAGCTGCTTTGCTGTCACCAGAGTTCAGTAGTAAAATTTCAGAAATAAAGACTGTAGCACGTGTGGGATATTTTGAGTGACCAAAGCCAGTACAGGTGAAGGATTATGTCAGGGTAACACAATTAGTGAAATAACTGACTCCCCAGATGTGTGGGGCTAGTTCTAATCTACCCTGATCTTTATTAAGTTGAATGATGTTGTGAACTGAAGTAGTTTATTTTCCTTCACCTTTGCTCTCAGTAACTGAATTCTAAAAAAGAATTTATAATCTTAAATAATTTAGGAATAAAAATCTAATTATTTTTCAATAAGATTCTTGCTTCTAAGTCACCTGACACTTTTAGGAATTCAAAACATTATGCTGTACTCTTTTCTCTAGTGCCCAGTCCTCAATGAGGATTGATATATCACCCATTTTAATTTCGATTTCCTTTTCTGAGATTTAATTTGATGGGGATCAGATTCACAGAGGATAAAATGAGAGGTACATCCTCTGTGATGTGTCTGCTAGGTATTTTCCTTGGACACTATAATCCTTCTATCACTGGTGTTAGCCACGGCAACCTTTTCAAACATGAGAACTGGTAGAAGAGCACTTACTGGATCACAGTCGTCAGGGTTAAAGGGAGGACAGCTTTTCTCTAAGATGACTTGAATGAACTGGTCCTCGTATTTTTCACATGTGTAAGTTATACATTTATCACCAAATGGGTTCCACAATTCTCCAACCTGAAAGTAGTTAAAACTAAAGTGAATAAAAATCTTCCTACATAAAAGTGAAACAAAAAAACCCCACCCCAGTGTCCTTTCGTTGCTGCCTGTTGCAGTTTGATTATTCCTAACAATTTCCTAGAATTTCATAGTTGCCTGTTATATTATCATGCTGCTGTAAGTAATTTTCATTAACCTCGAGAAGAGGCTGTATTTTTATCTGGATATGGATATGCTTTTTGTGTGAATAGGGTAAGTATGTGGATGCATTTGGAAAGATTAATTTGTGTTTCAATGGTTTTGTCATCAGAATTTATGGATATATCCATTGATATATATGGATATGGATATATATGGATATATCAATGGATATATGGATATATCCATCCCATGATGTCCATATATCATTAATGGCAGAATTTCTACTGGCTTTGCTGACTCATCCTGTCCTAAAGCTCTCAACTAATTTGAGATTGGCTCTTTGGAGCAGAAAACCGCCTCCACAGGTCAAACTGTCCTCTGAGCAAAATGAGTGTTATATTTTCAGAACTGAAGGCAAATAAGGGACCATTGCTTTCACCTGTGTATTTTTCAATGTTGATTTCTGAAGGCCATTGTTCAGTATCATAGTTGCTTCAAGAAGTTTTAGTTAGAACTGGAATTTCAGGGCTCAAGGTACTATGTGAAAAAGTCCCTGCCTCAATAAACATTTGTGTAACATGAGAAAAGATGCAGCAAATAAATGTGCCAAAGACAAGGAGAGGAAAGAATGAAAGATGAGCAGAGTTCACCAAAAGTGAACGAAACCAGGGATAGTTACTTGAAGCACGCGCGTAATGTTGTCTCCCGCAGACACTATACAAGCCGCTGCCTTGCATGTGCCGCAGCACTGTCCAGGATTCACTGTATACTTATAACCCTGTTTTGAAAGAAACAAAGAGGAAATTAGAGTCAAGACACTGACCTTAACTGGCAGATATTTGAGGTGAGTGGGGTGGGAATTACTGACAACACAATGTCACTTACCGCTGGGCAGTATGTGTCACAGATAACAGACTCACACTTGACGCTAGCCTGTTGAGAGCCTAAGTAAGAGGATTCAGAGCAGATGCATTCTTCACAGGGGCCTGATGGAATGATAGTTCCAGGCTAGGGAAGGTCAGAAAAATTGTCATTATTAGTCAGTAAAAGCAAGTTACTTTGTGTATGTACATCACAGACAATACAAAGCTGTACTATGGGCTAAACTATCCTTAAACACCATTTTTGTTGTTTTATTTAAGCAGAGTTTCTGTTCTTGGTAATATCAATTTTGGAATTAAATTCTGCTAATGCAGAAAGGAGAGCAGCAAATGCTCTGAGAGCAGCTTGTAGGGAAGATGTTGACATGCTGACCTCAATTAAATAATTAATAATGCTTTATCTCACGCCTAACTGCAAACTATGGTCCATGATAGGAGTCTTAAAAACACTGCATTGTGAGCCTATGCAAAGGTGTATTTTTATAGTGAGTTACTCTGTGTACTTACTGCATAGTAGGTTTCATTGACTACACAGCCGTGTTCTGTAAAGAAGGAAGAAAGATGGTGTCATAGAAGTGTAAGTGTTAAGAAGCTGAAGTATGTGAAGAAACTGCTGTTTTGTTGACCCAATACAATAACATATAATTTGCATCTTTCTCTTTTAAGGTTTTTGTATTCATAAACGTGGAGAAATATAGCTGTGAATAACACGTGAAGAAGTTGCGTAGTACTTACTGCATTCAAATCTAGGACAGCATTTTCCAGGCTGCATTATTGTGATGACTTCCTGTCCATCTAAGCACTGGGGAGTCATCTCAGGGCAGAGGCTGGTGTTGCAATCTGTTTAACGTAAGAGAATATAGAAAATAATGAACTCAGAATTTTTAAATGAAAGTCATTTTGTTTTGCATTAACTTCAGAAGTTTTCCCATAGGAGATATGTGGTGATGTTTACACAGCTTAGTTTAATAACTAATCCAGTGTATTTGCCCAGCTATTTTCACAGTGAATGGGCTTTTCAATAACCTTACTAAAACAAAGCATTATCTGAGAAGAATAGAGTGGTGATTGCTGGAAAGAGATACTTCCACTGAGAAATTTGTATCAATTTAGAAATCTGATGACTCTGACATTCAGGAACTTTCTTGAGCAATTTTCAGATGTTCAAGACATATTTTTTTTTAAGATAATTTTTTTATACTGGTCTTTGAAAATTAAAATACTTTGAATAGTTTTTGAATACTGTTTCGGGTGGTGGCAGCATTAAAGTTTTTCAGTGTTAAATTTTAGGACATTTCCAGTTACTTTTTTGTGTCTAACTATGTAAAATCTTTTAATCTTTAATTTTTTCTCTTCAGGCATCAAGTAAATGCTATGAAAGAAGGTCCTAAGAAGTGGGATGAGAGAGAAAAGCATTATGAAATCAATGCAAAATATATATATATAAAAAAAATTGCTGTAGTTCCCCCAAATGAATATAGTATATTCCCCATGATAAAGAACTAAGACAGTACTTACAGCACTCAGTCCTGGTACAGCATGGATCTTCTGGTATCTGTACCTGAACAGGCATGTAACCTGGTTCATCACAAAATACTTGCTGTCTCAGAGGACATTCGTGTTTTGTACAGTGCACTTCAAGAGTATTTTTGTCGCAGACACATTCCTGGCAATCTCTTGTCCATTTTTCTCCTGGCTGTATAAAAAGGAAACAAGAAAAAAAAAAAAAAAAAGGAAAAAAAAAATTCAAACCAAAATAATTCTTTTGGTTTCTAGTTGACTTAGTCATGGATGATTACATCAGTCTTTTCATATTTCTAGTATTTTTAGATTTTATAAGAAACCCTCAAACTGAAGCTAATTAAGAGAAGATACTGGAGTCCACTGAACCTTCCGGGCATGTTCACACAGCTATTACTTTCTGTTAGTAGTGTTAGTACGAGGGATACAAGGGGTCCAAAGGAGAAGTGATTGAGCTTTGCGTGTATTTTTGAATAAGAAATTATCTACCACATACTCCTTTGCACATTAGATTACAGAGAAATTTCTATAATTTGTGTACAGCTGAGGAACTGAGAATGCAAAGTGTCAACATTACGAGAAGTAGGTGAACTTTGTTAGTCATCTGTCCCTTCATCTCTAGTAACTTTAGTAAGCCAATTTTGTGGAAATAAAAGAAGCATATATGGCAAAGTTCCACTGCTACCATCTATCTCTTTTTTCTCTCAATATGTGACGTGATGGCTATTGAAAGACTATCCCATCACTTACTGTTAAGTTTCTTGGGGAGTAATGTGGTAACGTTTTGGCACTCATAGTTATTTTTAAGACTAAAAAAGAATGAACATTTGAAAAAAAAACCCTAAACTCTTCCCCAACCTAAGCAAAACTTTCTTTTTGTGAAGCACTAAATTCCCTCTTGCTTCACTTGTCTGTGCTTGATAAACCACACTGATTGTGATACTCACCCATCTGGACACTCCATTTGGTTCCCTGCAAGCTGGAAAGAAAAAAAAAAAAGAATGAAAAGTGACATAAAGGAATAAACTTGTGCAGTTTCAAATAGAAATACTGTGAAGATAAAACTAACAAGAAAATGAATATGCAGACTAGTTCTTCTGAAATGTAGAATTTTGCCATCTTGGTATGTCTCATGTAAGGAAGGAAGATGGACAAAAGTTAGTATCAATGATTGTTTGATTTTTAGATGGGATGACTAAAGGATCTTAAAGAGGCTGATTTGCCCATGTCCTGAGCATATAGAAGATGGCAGTAGAACACAGGCCTCCTGACTATTAGTCCTGATCTCTGTTTATTTCCCAACCTAGCTACAGATTACTTACAGCATTCTGAGACACAGATGTCGCTGTCTTCACTCATGAGTGTCTTTCCTTCAGGACAGTAACATCCTTCAGTTACTCCATAGCCAGGATGCTCAACAAAGCTAGAGTGGGAGGAATGTATGTATTTGAGTACAACATTTTTGCAATGAAGCCAGAGAGAGAGCAGCATATGGAGAGCAGCATATTGCCATGTCAGATACAAGGAAGACAAAAGAATTTCCATTTTCTGAAGTGCAACAGGAAGTGCATAGTCATAGAGTTAACTGATATTTATAAATCTTGAACAAATTATCCAAATTCACAAGACATTTCATTGTGAAGTAACTCCATTTTCTAAAGAAGATAGCTAGGTAAAAATAGAAAAAAATAAAAAGATAAGCATTTGGTTTTGTCTTCCCATACCTTGAGTCACAGGTAGCAGGATTGATGGGCCCACATGGTTTGTATACCATGTTTGGTGGACAGTTGTATGCTGTGTGGAAAAAAAAGGAAAAAGGTTAAAAATTTTGTCAGTAGATGCATTTTTTTTCAGCAAAAGTGACTAAAGCTTTCCCTTACTCATCTGCAGCTTCTATGAGTAAGGGCGTTGCTGTATTTTTGTAGACAGTAGTAGTTCAAGTGTTAGATGGAAGATGTGTTTAGTGAGTAAAACACTAATTACTACCATTTCTCACACACATTTTTGAGTTCTGCAATACTTACGGCATACATTGTTGGTCTTTCCTCTCCAGTTAATGCAGACACCTCTAGCAGCACACTCTGTAGCATATACCTCCAAACTGGAGCACTGCATGGATTCATCCGCTATGCGACATCCATCAAAGACACAGCCTTTGAAAAATGGTTCTGGTGGTATCACGGCATGGCATTCTGCAAAAATCCTGCAGACAGAAAAGAAACCAAATCCCTTTAATGTTAACCAGTCATGACATGAAATCTGTTCCTGTCAGATAGCACTTCCCAGTTAATGGCACGTGACTGCTTCAGAAAGGAATGAATTATGAGAAACAAAAGTTCAAGAATGGCAAATAATCTGGGAGATAGATTCAGGAAAGGAAAGATTAGGAAATTTGAAGCTACATTTTTTTTTTCTAGAGAAGTTAATGGTCATAGTGTTTCTGTATATGTACATAATTTTTCATCAGTCTGACGGCAGAAATTTCATGAAAAAGGCAACTGCATCAGATTGAAGAAAAAGAGGTGATAAGAGTAGCCAAGAGATAGAAAAAATACACATCCAATAGCTCATAACTTGTTATCCATTACAGCAAGCATGTGTAAAGGGACCTTTCTAAGTGACCTAGCTGAAAAAAAGCTTTCGTCAGAGCTCACGCGAGTATAGGAAATCCTGCAGGAAACAAGCCTTTGTGTTTTTGAAGCTCCATGTTTTACATAAAATATACAAAGAATGAAGGACGCTTTTTGGCTGAGATGTTTCTGTTTGTTCTGTTAACCTGGTTGGTAACCAGGTTCTTTATGGTTTGTACTGAAGGTCCGCTTCAAATTTAAGAGTTCAGTCTTTACTTAATAGTGTAACTAGGAGTGATTGAGCATACCCTGGAAGGGAGGGAGAAAGATAACATAAATCTGTGTGGCTGCAACACAGGGAGTATGGATTTTAGTGCTTGCTGCATCTGACTTCTGATTTTCTGACTTCACATCTCCTTGCTCTGTTATCTTTGGCATGCAAGTCATTAAAGAAGAGCAGTTTCTTTTGCAAAGGATTTTTACTATATATATATATGCTGTCATTAAGCTGACATTTTCAGCTGTTATCACATGCTAGGGCTATGGTTCTTACTCTTCTTGTAAGATATTGAGATGGTTTTGTCTAGAAAGAGTGAATTAATACAGTTTTTTTCTTACTCGCTCCAGATAAGCTTGCAGAGAGGAGGTGTTTCACAGTGAGGCTTTGGTGGAGGTGTGGTTACAACTGGTGGTACTGGTAATCCATGGCATGACTTGTCATTATCAACAATCCAGTGATGAGCCATTTGGGGACAGGAAGAAATGATCTTACCACTTGGTAAGCGGCATTCATCTGCTTTATTATTTGTACATGTTCCTGGAAGAGAGAAGCTGTGTAAGTCTCATAAGCCACATTAGAGGTGTACAATACATTACTGTGTTGATATCACATTTAGACGTGATGTGTCTTGCCTCACAGGGAGTGCTTTCTTTACAGTTATGTGAACTTTAATTTAGGTTGGGGAAAACAAAAAATAACCTAAAACCCCAGCCCCAAAATAAAAAAACAGGTTGCTGAAATATCGAGCTTTTGATCCTACAGAGGTTGAAGAGCAAAACTGTTTTCATTTTCATTTTACTACTGTTTAAATATTTCTGTCAGTCATGAGACTGCATAGTCAGAGTAGGTGAGAATAACTGTGGTAGGGTGGGGAAAGACTCCCACCTCCAGTTAGTGCATCTGTCTTACCACACTGTCCTTCGGTGTTGTTGCCAAATTTGCTGAATGGGAGTTTCACAGAGAAAATCATCCCACTAAAGGTGATAGTTGCACCAATCTCTGGTATTTCAACGATCATGTTGATGCCAAGTGTGGAGAAAGAAATACCGTCTTCTTTGAAGCCTGGTTTGACAATCTTATTGTTGAAGTACATCTGGATGCAGGGTTAAAAAAAACACAACTTCAGAACTAGCACTGCCTCTGCCTGATGGTTTTAAATAATGTATTTTCTAATCTTCATAATTATAGATAACTTCAGAGTGTTGTGCATGGCATTCAATGCCCATTGGCATCACAATAAGAGCATATATATGCATTAATATCTCAGCTTGTATTTCTATATTGCTACAGTGTGATGGTGATCTAAGTGGCCTCTATGTACTGTGTTTGTGCAGAATGTGTGCTAATGCACAGCATTCTAAATCCAAATATTTTCTTTGTATCCCTCATAATTTAGTTTACTGTAAATATTTTTCATAGGAAAATGAGTGGTAATGTTTTTTAACTACAGAAATATTGCTGCCATTATTATGTAAAAACTTTGCTGCAAAATCACACTGTCCCTATACTACATATTTCTTGGCATTGAAAGTTCTTTGAATTCAAAATGAAGGCAAATGCCCCTGGTGCCTGTTTTATGTAGCAGTCATTTATTGTTTAGTCTAAGCTGTTCCATTTGCAGCCTGTATTTTATATGATCTAATGAAGGTGGTTGTATTTACTTAATAACTTTTTGTCAGGACTTCTGCAACTTTCTTCTTGTGATAAAGAAAAAGTTAAAACTGTAGTTAGTGTTTTCTTTCACAGGGAATCACAGGACTAAGTGTTTCCACATGTCTTTCTGATTGTAGGTAAGGACAACTTGGCTCTGTAGGGGGAGAGTGGATATTGCGACAGAACTTTCCTCCACCTCCTCGTGTTCTCTAATCAACTAATAAATTCCCCAGTGTAAGAGTGGGACCGACCTTTTGTTTTCACTGGCTTGCCAGCAATAGTTTGGATCATGAAGGTGAAGTTACACCCCAGTCATCCCTTTTCTTCAGCTATGCCTCTCTTCCTAGCAGGGAATTGGAGGCGGAATCATGTCATGGCTCTATTTGTAGCCAGTAGTTCCCTATGCAGAGGAAGCAGTCCCCAGTCATCCAGCTGATAAGAAATATGTAGCCATCTTCACCTCCATCTTCTTCTCTATCAGCTTTATTAGTCTGTTTCCTAGTGTTATTTATCTATACACATAGGTGCACATGATATATTCATATCTGCATAGTGCTAGGCTGTTTCTGACATGTTGCACTTAGAAACTGATGTAATCTTTTTTTTTTTTTTCCTAATGACACCCCCTGCCCTCATCACCTCCATGACTTGATATTTTAACAGACTGTATTTCAAATGAGAATCAGCAAAGCCAATGGACCTTATTTCTTTTTTGCAAATCTAGAGAAATAAAAAAAATGTGTATTTTACCACATTGGTCATCACACCATTCATGCGTTCCCGGGTCAGCACCACTTTCGCAGATTTGTAGAAAATAATAATGGATTTAGGACAGGAAAGTCCATCTTCTGAATTGCAGTAATAATTGTCAATGTAAACACGGAAGTTGTCATATTTAGGTACAATCTGTTTTACCAGGACGTAAGTGCAGTTTTCAAGGAAAGTATAGTAGGTTCCATCAAAAGTAACGTAATGAGGATCACCCCATCCACTGCACACACCTGGTAGAGAGAAAATATTTAGAAGATGAACATGAAGATTAATGTTGAATAAAGAGTGTAGAAACTGAAGTGAATATACTACAATTTATGAAGCAACCCTAAGAAAACAAAATTCCCATATAATCTCTCAGGTTATTCCTTAGTCTGCTGGTGCTTACATTGACACTCATAGTGGTAACAGCAGCCGTTTTCATCAGGTACCAGTATTGCCGGATATTTGTTTGCACAAGTAATTTCCTTTACAGGTGCGCAGTGCGTTGGAATTACTTCTACCTTGTTGTCTCCCTTACAGATGAGTTCTGTACAGTTGGATAATTTGTATCTTTGTCCAGGCTGCAAAATTTAAAAAAAAAAAAAAAATGCTGTCACAGGAGTTTGCAAACAGATACAAATTTTACCCATATTTTTAGTTTTATGGTATATTGCTGTAATGGTGGTGTTGGAAAGGACATTAGTATATGTTACTTCTCTTCAATTTCTGCTACTAATAATTTGTAATGTTGACCATAGGCATTCATAATTCTCACCGTGATATGGAGGATCAGAAACTGTTTTCTAAATCTGAAGCAAAGACTGAAATGAAAACCTTCACTGATAGTACAAGGTTGTCGATATTCTACACAATTAATTTTTTATGCTAAAATGAGGTAGGGAGCTTAATTCCAGCTACTTCATGGCATAAGGAGCAATTCTGAGGTTTGGGGGGACAGGTTTTAGGTTAAGGGAACTATGTATACTGTATTTCAATATCAGCACAGACCGTCACTATCAACAAAACACAAATACCAAAAGATGTACATATGTACAGGTAAGAAGGCAGAAGAACAGAAACAGATACAAACCTCCCTGGAAATGTGCACACATAAAGTTTAAAGACTGCAAACATTTGCTTTCTCATATAAACCTAACATAGATGTTATTTCAAAAGTCAGAATACAGAAACTATGTACCTGTAGGGGAGGGTAAGTAGAAGAAACACACCCATGAAAAGGAACCCTTCCAGAAGTGGTAGGCAGAGGAACTGTTGTTGTTACAGTAGACCATACAGGGGAAGTAGTGGTTAGAGGAGTAGTAATGTTACAGTGCCCAGTGTGTCGTTCAATTGTACATGTTTCACTACAGACGGCATAAAATATACATCCTTCGCTGTCCGTTCTATTGTAAATCAAATCACCTAAAGGAAAAAAAGAAAATGAAAAAACAAACAAACAAAAAATTTTAAAACTTCAAAAAGGCAACAAGGCACTACAAAATTTCCAATTACAATACCTGCATGTATTGAAAAGAAAATTAGAAAAAATGCGGTGGAAAAAAACCCCCAAAAGTATTAAATATGGGACATATATACTGATAAAAACAGGTAAACTGACCAGGTGAAAAAATAGTGTCCCCAATTTTGCAGAAACATGGTGTTGTTGAAGAAGTAGGAGTGCTGGTAAACAAGGATTCAGATGTAGTAGGAGCAGTGGTAGTGGTGGTGGGCAGGGAACTGGGGGGTGGGCAGTTGGGGTTAGGGCTGCAGCA
>NW_010316749.1:12053-16563 GCF_000700745.2 Antrostomus carolinensis | reverse complement strand
CAAGGGCCGGGGCACGCGGCGCCCGGGGCGCGCGGGCGGTGTCACCATGGCAACCGGGGCGTGATTTCTGGGGCGGGGTCGGGCACCGCCATGTTTTCCTGTTTATTGTACCTGAAATAGCTGACCTTGGGAGAGACACGGCTCCGCTTTGAACAGCGGCTCTCACAGCCCGCCTCAGTGTTATCAGCGGTTTGTTTTGCTGGGTTGGGAGGCTGAGAGCCGCCGGCCGAGGCCTCTGCCAAGTTCAGGATTTTTCCACCAGCTACGCTCGTTTATTTCTAGTCTCCTTTCGTAGCAAAGTCTCTCGACGCATGGGGTAGGCCCTGGTTTTAAAATTTATATCCTCAGGGGTCCCTTCGGGAGTGCAGTGCTGCAGAAATGATCAGAGCTGGCTCCTAACTACACCCAGAATGCCACAAGTTTATATGAAAATGAAGTAATCTTAGATTCAGCACGAATATCTATATTAAAATCCCCGCTTTATGCCTGAATCCAACTGACTCACTTCAGCTAGACTACAGCTACCATTGACATACAGGCTATGGATGCGATCCAGGAAAACAAGATATTTTGGGAGCAGTGAAGGGCATCTCAAGTTTGTGTTGCTTACTGGTAAAATTATTCATTTTTATTGAAACCTGCAATTCCTGCCTGAACCACGCTGTGATAAATAGGGGTAAAACGTGGCTTGCTGAAGTATTAATAGCGAACTACTTACAGCTTTGTGTGAGTGAGACATCAGCGCTGCTTGTGGAGGCGTCTCAGTCTAATCCCTGCCATAGACAAAATTGACAGCACAGCTACATGGCGTACATGGCAGATGAACTGCATGAATGCTTTACATTAGTAAGTTCAGAAGTGTAAATTGGTAGCAGGAATCCTGTTGTCGGCAAGGCTGAAGTTTTAGGGTGCTGTTGGCTGGAAGTAAACTCAGCAGAAATCTCTCCTCTACCCCTTTACTGCTAAAACCTGGGAAATGAACTAACTTCCAGTTTACTTGCCTTTCAAAAAAACTAATGCTATGTGTTATCTGCCAATGAAAATATCCTGCTTTACTCTTAGTGTTGTTTAATCTTGATCCTTGAAGGTGTTCTGGGCACAGCCTACAACAAAGCCAGGTACACTGCCAGCAGTGCATACGGTTCACCAAAGCGCCTGAGAGCTAAACCCTTGTGAATGGCACCAGAAATAATCACACCTTGTGCCAGTTTTATTCTACGTTTCCTGATAGATCTTTATTTTCTTTCCCTTTAAGTCCACTACAAAACATTGAAGCTTTTAGTCACTTTCTCAGCCACTTCAGGGATTTTTTTTTTTTTTCCTAATCTAGCTAACACAGTCTTGTTTTTAGGCACCTGGACCTAAGACAGTTCAATGGACATGGGCAATTATGCTCAGAATGCAATGACAGCCCTCATTTTACTTTTTGGAGAAATAAGTGTCTCACCTCTTAGTTATTTGGAGCCAGTTTGCTGACTTAAGTGTGCTATTTTACATACTTCAGTGTTTTTTTCTTTTCCTTTCCTTTTTCTGTTCCTTTTCTTGGAAAATGAAGATTTTATCAGCCAAAACCAACTATTCCACAAAAAGTAACTGCTGTGGAAAGCACCTAGGCAACTTTTTCAGACACTACCTAAGAAAGTGCCTCTGAACCCTGAAAGCACTACATGGAAGAGGAGCTCCACACCTGCCTGTTTATCTGCATTCCTCTTGAAATTAAAAGATATGTTTAAAATTAGTTTTCAAATTAATTGGAAAGCTGTAAACCATTCTTGGCAGAGCTGGAAAAGAAAAGTGATACCGACAAAATAAAAATAATAAAGTAAACGAGAAAGATACAGAGCAAAAGCTCTGTAGAGGGGCAGAGTCAGATTTGTGGGTACAGGAAAAATAGCTAGCCATGTTGCTTAAAACTTATTTCAGGTCCTCCTGAAGTCAGTGTAGAGATTTGTACAAATGCGATGGGGTTTTGGTTAAGAATTGGCAAATAGAGGGTCTTATCAGAGAACAAAATTCAGAGTTATACTTAAAGAAGAAATTAAGTAAATGGGGAAAAAAATATCCTGGCATACTAATGTATTTTGAAATGCAAAGAGAAAAAATGGCCAAAGAAGTCAGGGATAGTAGTTCAGAAATGTATTTGCAAAAATAAAATAAAAAAAAAAAATCACACAGGCCAAAGTATAAAGTGTTGAGAAGCTCCCAGTCAGACCCAGACTTTCAGCTGCTGATCTAAAGCATTAAGCCAGTCATTGATATAGCTCTGCAAGGCAGTTCGTGTGCAGGACATGTGAATCATTCACATAGAAGCCCTTTACAACCAAGCAAGCAAATGCATCCTCTGTTTCCAGAAGGGAACAGATCCATAAACAGAGAATCAAAGCAAGTTTATAGAGAATACATCTTACCAAACAAATCAAGTTGGGCTTTTTTTGGTAGCAAAAACTTTGGAGCTGTTTTTCCAAAGTTTGTGCAGCTGATAGTTTAGGTGGCTAGAAGGAGGTTTTGGCTTTCAGAGTAAGGTAAATATTTTCAAGGATGAAAGAGGTGGGAGTTGGGGGTGGTTAAGAGGTAGCTGCTCTCCTCTGAGTAGGCTATTATCCAAAGAGGTATTGTGTCTATGTTTGTGCCTACCACACAACTAATAACCTACCAGTGAATGAAAATATATATCCACTTATGTTTTGGATAAGATGAATAAAACACACCTAGAAGCCAAACCTTAGAAGTTCTTGGTTTTATGGTGTGCTTTCTCTTCTAGACTTCAAGAGGTATGGTGTCTAGCCTTATGTCTTGCCACGCCTTTCTCCACTGACAGAAATGCTTTGAGCTTCATTTGGAGGGATTCAGGTTAACCACAAGCTAGAGGTGAAGAAATTCTCCATTCATGCAGAGATGAGCCTTCAGTCTGAGCGTTCTCCTTAACCTAGCTACTGCACCTGGAGATTTGTCTTAAAAGCAGGTAGAAGGATCTGTTGGACAGTGTTGTAGTTTTCTTCTGTTTTGGGAAAAGGATTTTGGGATCTAGACACAAACATGCATGAAACACAGACATCTCTCAAGCAACAACCAAGAGCAAGGGTCTAAGCCTGAATGCAGCTCCCAAGGCAAGGGGCAGAGGTCCCGGCGGAGGCCTCTCACAGCTCTTTCCCAGCAGTCTGACCTAAAGTGACACCACTAACCCCATATTGGAGCTGGCCTTAAGTGCAGGCAGCCAAGCCCCATGAACAGGCAGGGAAGAGGTTGCAGAACCCCTGAGTGCATTCAGGGCCCTCACAGACTTCAGCCGTCTTCCGTCTTACCTGGACATGAGAAACAAAATAATTGCACTGAGATTTTTACACTTGTTTCTTGATGTTTTCTTTATACACAGCAAAGAGGAGGAGATGTAAGTTGTCACTGGCACGGAAGAGGAAGAAAACATGACACTGTCGTTATGCCTGCAAAGACTTCACAGGGCCTTCAGCCTGAAATCTGATCAGTGGCAATCGGGTAGCAAGGACCACCTCAGCTTCCTGCCTGGACTAAATACTTTCTCTGGATCCCCATGCTTTTCATCCTCCCTTTCACGAGTCCTTGAGAGTTCCTAGTTCTTTTCTCTGTCCTTTTGTCAGTCGCCTTCTCTTCATCAACAGTTTGTGTTTGTCAGCCTCTGCTGCAGATGTCCCTAAGCTTCATTGTGTGCTGCTCTGTGTTTATGGAGAGCCTCCCTTGAAATTATTTGGAGAGCCACTCATGCTCTTCTTCTTCAGATCTTCTGCCTTAAGATTCCTCCTAAGAAAGGTGCACTTAGAAAATTAGCCAATTACACTAATGGTGGTTAACCTGAGGGGTGGGTAGGGAGTTTTTTTTTAGGTACTGTAATATTTCAATGAGAATTATGTATTAACATGTGTTTCTAAAATGGTTTAAACTTTATCTTGCCTTTTTTTTCACCAAGTTTTTCACCTTACTCCATTTCTTAATTTGTGTTAGTACTCTAGGTACAATCTCCATTTGATTTGGTCTTTAAAATGTTTGCCTTCACTAAATAAAAGAGGTGATTAAGAACATCTTAATTATGACTCAGATTCAGAAGAGCACACAAATTCAGTATGTCCTAAAGAGCTTCGCTGAACTGGAACCAAGATTACTAATGCTATTTTAGTATAACTTTTGCCTGTATGATTATGGTATATTTTTCTTAATTGTAAAAGATGTTTTCTTTTTCTGACAGGGATTTGAGCAATGGGAGTATTTGACCCATGAGATTAGGCTATGGAACAGTCTTTTAGCACTTCCATGGAAATTTTGTTTCTCTTGTTTGCCGTAATTTAAGCATCATCACTAATTTGTCATGAGCAAGAAAAAAGGTCTATTCCACTGGCAAAGATGATGATATTTAATAGGTTCTACCCAACGTTAACATGTCCATTGAATAAGCTCCTATGGTTTGAGAACCTGACAGCAGCCTCATATTTCTTTAACTAGATATGCCAAAGGACTTATATCCAGAACTGGAACAGTTCAG
>NW_010316749.1:9971-12027 GCF_000700745.2 Antrostomus carolinensis | reverse complement strand
GAGTGTCATGGGTTAGTGTGCAGATTTACTTTGAATAAGTAGAATTTTGAAAAAGCAGCCTCAGAAAATATGCTGCTTTCTGCGAATGCAGTTTGTAACTTTAATAATTGTTCTGAGTGGTAAAGTGAGAGAAAATTAATGGGACTCAAATCCTTCACATCATCACAGGATACATAACTGAGACAGAGATTGCATCTGGATTTTGCAGAGATGATTAATCAATCATGTCGTTAGCTATAGCTGCTGCTTGTCCCAGGTGTTCAAAGCAGCACATAGCTTTGCTGATTGGCTAGAATTTCAAAAACTCATGGATTTTATTTGTTTATGGATTATCTGAAGAAATTGTTTGATAACAGTCCACAATTGTTTTGAAACAATTTCAGATACATTCACTAAAGCATGTTAGAACTGCTGCTTATCTGCCAGCATAGATAACAGATAAATAGATAAACAAGGCTTTTGTACATACATTTAAAAGGGCACTGGAGAAAATGAAGTAGAGCTTTATTTGCAAATACAAACTCTGTATCAGAGTCCACCATCCTGGTAGCTTTAACTGAAGTCTTTCTGAACATTATGATTTATTATAGATGTTATTTATTTTGCACAGGAACTGGATGAACGTGGTAGAGGAAATAGGATCTATAATATATGCCTTTCAGATATTCTGCATCCGTCAGTAGGATGTGCATAAAATTACAAGGGATGAAACAATGAGGACAAAGGTTGTCAATAAGGTATATTACTGGGAGCAGGGCATAGCTGCTTTTGGAAAAAGAGGCATAATGAAGAAATATATTGACCAGCTGTTACAAGATAAAAAGGTTTAGAAAGAGAAGAGTGTGCTGAAATTAAAGCTGATGGCCATGCAGTTACTAGGGAGGAAAATGATTATGCTTTTTATTGGCCTGAAGGGGATGTAAATTAAAATGTTACAGTAGAAAGTGAATCTTTTAATACAGATGAAGAGCTGAGAATGAACAAATGCCAATTCCCCTCCTAACAAGCTACCTTCAGCCACAGGGCAAATATAGAATAAAACTTATGTATAAACATGTAATGGGAACCATGTTATGTGTGTATTACATGTGGTTCTCTTATTCATTAATCCATTACAATGAACAGTGATTAATAAATATATATATCATATATGTATGTATATATAAAGCCAACTCCTGATTTATGAAGACTTTTTGGTGTGTGCTTACAAAAAGTCCCACTGAAGTTAAACCTCTGCTTGAATCCCTTCTTGATCTGAGACCTTAGGCAGTTACTTTCCTTGTCTGGGCATCCTGACATTTCTTGAAACTGGCTTTCTATAAAGGCAGCTCCCATTTTGCAACACAGAGTCAATATGATATGTCACAGAAAAGTATTTTCTCATGAAGACTTTGTTATTGTTCCCATTTTCTTTCATCTAAAATAAAAATAACTCATGCTGAAAATGCAGTCTGTGTATACTGGCAATTAAAAACAAATCAGGAAATCACTCTGCTATATTAAATCACACATGCCTAGCTATGATTTAACATGCTGGGGAATTAAACCAAATTCCACCCTCCCATGGCATTTTGTGACAGTGATAGTAATGATTTTTTTTTTTTTTAAGGGTGATTGGAATATATATTTAATGCCTTTAACACTTCAGCATTTCTTTTTCCCTGTAAAGGACTATTTTAGCTGAATTATCAAACACTGCTTTCATAAACACTAGGCTTCTCATTTAGAATAGCTTTTTTTCCATGCTTATACCATTAATGTATGTATCCAAAGATTCCTGTGGAGAGTGAAATTATTGGGTTGCCTACCAGTAAATATATGTGGTTCCTGTTTAAAACGATGTTCCAGGTAACTTAAAATGAGAAATCTTGGAGAGCAGCCAGGATTGCTTTTTCAAATGAAAGCAAGGTGTCTTGCAATTGGCTATGCTTCTTCAGTAAAAAGGCAGAAAGAGGAGACATTAAAAACAGAGAGGAAGCCAGAGGGAGAAAGAGTCTGTGGTGACCTAACACAGCACAATGGGTGCAAGTTCTGCCTTTGTTTTTGCTGAAGCAGC
>NW_010316749.1:0-9959 GCF_000700745.2 Antrostomus carolinensis | reverse complement strand
CTACTGCTGGAATTAAGCCTTGATTTTTTGAGATATTCAATAAACAAAAAGTAATTGATGTTACTATCCCTCAAAGTGGAAGAAATGCCCAAATGATGCTGATGTGGGCTATTCAGCCAAGCTTGTTGGTCGTTTGCATCAAAACAAGTTAATTCACTTGTTTTTTACAGATCTGTTTCAACTGTTGTTTCTCTCTCTGAGCAGTGAAAGAGTATACTGAGTTTATGTAAAATATTTTCTATGAATAAGCACAGAGTCATGAGGCTGGGATCCAAAGAACCATTATACATGTAGGCAGTTGGTGAAGTCTGTTATGGAGAATTAAGATTGAAAAGGATGATGATTATTATTAATACTAACCTCTGAGGGAATATTGAAACAGGCCTAAATGTAGATAACGAGTTCATACGACAGCAATACAATATGGCAGTAGAAAAAGGACATTGAAATTTGATGCTGCACACAGAGAAGCTGTATCAGAGAGGAAGGAGAGAGCTGCAGAAAAACGCCAATGCAAACAGTACCTAGAATTCCATTTTTTAGATTTCTGGCCAGGATGCATTGCCAGGTAGGGGACACCCAAAGAACAGTAAAATACCTGGGAAATGTTTGAGAGAAGACTGCAGTCTTGAGAACTTGTTGTTTTGCTGAGAACAGATCTAAATGTCAAAGAAATGAAAGGACAACAGTAAAAAAACAAACTGAGGGTCTCAATACGAGAATGAGAAGCGCCTGGTCTGAGGCACTTGGTGACTTTGTTGATTTTACATACATTTTCTCCACCTTTAACAGTTAGACTAGCTGCTAGGAATGATCTGACTGCAGTGGAGTATCTCAGGGCACTTGTCATTTGTGATAGTTGCAATTAGCCTGGTCAAAATGTTGGACATATAGGCTGCAGAGGATATACCTGCAGGCATAGGGGAATCGTAACAGGCACTGTCAGAACCTATCTCAGTCAGTGAAGCTGGCGAGGCAGCGTGTAAACTGGCGCACCAGTGAGGACCTTCGTTCTTTGAGCGGTATCATTCACGACAGTCAGGGACAGCTTGCTGTGCAGGCCGAGTAGGCAGTAGCCAGCAGTAGCAGAGCCAACAGCTTTGCCTATGCCAAAGGGCACAGGGGTTGTTTGTAAGGGGAGCGCGTGCTGCATAAATAGCAGATTCCCTCCTCTGCTCTGTGGCTGAGAAAGAGGTGAGAGTTTGCCAGAAGACAAGCAGCTCTAATCTCTATTTCACAGACATCTGAAGTAAGCTCCGCTGCTCCATCTCAGTTTGACCCTCATCCCCCAGGGTCTCTCCAAATCCTCCCAGCCCCACCACTGCTCATTAACTGTCTTTAAGTCCTTTCACTCTGCTGTTGCACCAAGCTGCCTTAGTCTTTTCTCACCACCAGCTTCCTTACAGCAATGCCCACAGCACATTTCAGTTCTCCCTGTATAGTAAGTTGCTTTGAGAGATTTTATTTTACCACCTGAGAGGCAGATGATTAGTCACATGAGGTAATTGTTACTGCCCTAAAGGGACATCCTAGCTTATGGTAGCTAAATTGGTATAGTAACTTTCACCTGGTGAATGTAAGCTCCAGGCTAGGTCTGCATCGGCCAGCAGAACCGCTCGGGGGAGCAAGTCTATAGACCAAACAGCTGGAGTCCCTCATGTACTTGCTTCATGTGTTTTGGGGGGTTTGTACTCAGCTAGATCTCTTCTGATACAGTCTGGATGTTAAATACTGGGTAGCATTTGAAGAGTGACAGGTCTGCTTAAGGCCTGCATCTTCTGGTTTAGCTCTGTCTGGAAGGCGATCTGTTTGTGCATTCTGAGGTGGCTCAACAATGCAACCTGAAGCACAGATATGGGGGCCATTTGAATTAAAACTCTGATGTTGGTGCACCCTCAGGCATCTGTGATTTCCAGCTATTCTTAAGAGACACTTCTAGGAGATTTGTTTTTTTAAAGTCTTTGGAAAGAGCAAATTAATTTTATCCATCAGTTTGCTTTTATCTATCGTATTAATTCTTTCAAAGAATTTTAATAGGATAGAGAGACATGTTTGCTATTACAGAAGCTGAATTGTTTAGTTCTTATCATTTTATATTAATCTGTGGTGCTTTGCAGTTCTCTATTCAATTATTGTTTTCAGCTGTTTTCTTTGCACTGAAATAAGAAGACCATAAACAGAGCCCACAAACATTCTTATAATAATATTTGCTGTGTAAAGCATCTCAATTCAATCTATCAAGTGAATAGAGATTGTTTTATGAATGGAATTTGGAAAGATCACTGGCAGATTTTTTGCCATCTGAGTGTTTGTACCAGACGGAGAAGAGAATGTGTCACTGAATAGATGGCGAATAAAAACTTCCCATTCAAAGACACTAGGAGATCAGATAATAGATCAGATCCTAGATCAGATACCACATCTGGGAGATGTATAATTATCTTAGAGGTCTTTCTGAGTCTAAATGTAATTACTATGGCTCAGGGGGACAACAGGGAGCATAAACAGAGAAAAACAGTGGGTTTCCTGTGAATGTGTAAGAGGTGGTGGTGGGCATTGGTAACAGTCAATAGAAGAATGAGCCTGGGTCTACTGCTGAGAAATGGTAGGTGGTGGTTGCTTTTCTCTTGTATGGACTGAAACTGAGGAGGGAGAAAGGTCCTAGGAACTGTACTGTGAGAAAAAACTAAAACTCTAAATCAAGGACTTCTCTTTAATCTTAGGTTCACACATTCTGATCAGCTTTGCAGCTTGTTATTTTTCACCCTTTCTTTGACTCCTAGTGATCATGTTCAGGTAAACAATGCTGCTTCTCAGAAAGCTGAGAGTTCCCAGGATATCCCTTTTCAGCAGCTAGAAGCTGGCAGTGCAGGGGCCTTCTGTGTATGCACGAAGACTGCAGGTCTGTGAACTCTTGCTGGGGCAGTGAGTTGCCTGTCTGCTCTACTGCAGTGAGGTGCCCTTACTGTAGAGCAGCTCAAAGGCATCTGGAGAAACTGTAATTTCAATATAAAGGAAGTTATAATTGTGAACATGAGAATAACAGGGGGGAAAAAAATCTT
Organism: Antrostomus carolinensis; assembly: GCF_000700745.2. Lineage (NCBI taxonomy): Eukaryota > Metazoa > Chordata > Aves > Caprimulgiformes > Caprimulgidae > Antrostomus > Antrostomus carolinensis. The sequence continues at coordinate 6,897 of NW_010316749.1, read as the reverse complement.
GTTCTTTCCATGCAGGAGATGTTGTGCAATACAACAAAGGAGCATTGGCAGTGGGTTAAATCTGAATTACTGAGCTCTCAGTAGATGTGCAGGAAAAGATAGCACACAATTGGCCAGAGAAAGAAACACAGTTAATCCAATAGCTCCATCTTCCACATGCATTTTACATGGGGACAGCTAATGAATTTTGATTTTTTTAGGTCTGGTGAAGCCAAATTCTGAAAGAAATCAATGTCATTCATATTTTCTCTCCAGCAGCAAGAATGTTCATCTAATAGAATGTGATCTCTCTTTGCCATCTACACTGCATGATGGAATCCTCTTTAGCCATGTTTTAAATGTATTAGTGAAAGCATGAAGACAACTGGAAAAATTGCAAAGAAAAAGTGCCAAAACAAACGAAGTAACTTTCTTAAAAAAGGCTTCAAGTGCAATTCAGAACATCATGTAGAGGAACTAAGATACAAGACAGAAGATAAGCCTTTTTCTGAAACTTGAAATGAAAATGTGAATTAGCAAGGAACAGAAATATAGTGCAAATATTTCAGACAGTTGGTGCTGCAGTGAAGTCCCTGTGAATATTATATAGCTAATTACTTTTATAGTTTCTGGATGAATCCAATTTTAGGCCTTTTTAATAGATTCACAAATAATCTTCCGGTAATAATATTAGCGGTTCAGAGCATCTTCCATTATTAAAGTTAGAATTCAATTGATGTTTACCATGCAAGTTTTGATTTCTGAAGGGTATAACTCATTTATTTATAAAATTACAGCTTCATTAGGATGTAAGTAGATTTTTTTTTTTTTTCCAGACAAAAATGTCAGACAAGAAAAGGTAAAATATAGATGATTTTTTCTATTGAGGCCTGTGAGGTACTGGTCTGTGAGGATGCAGAGTATCTTGGGTCAGAGAAGAGACTGGAACAGAGAAGAAATTCTGGATTGATTGGAGGGCATTGATAAAATGGAACAACTTCCATGACATGGGGTTCAAATGGCTTCATAGCACTGGTTGTTTGAAACAAGTGATAAAGACAAACTAAGAAAGGGATAGAAAGTGCAAACAAAATAAGATTTACCAAAACCAAAGCAAGCTCTCTCTGAATTACTCTAGTTTTTTTATTTCTCAGCCTATGAAAAAGGTATCAGGCTTCTAGTAATATTCCTTCCAAAATATTCTGTCATCATTCTGAGAAAAACAACTCCAAACAACCTTGGACTGTCTAAAATGGTTTGAAATGAATCAGCTAGCATTCACATTTTGGAACAGTTCACAAAAATGTTGACAAGCACTGGATTCTTCTAGCAGGTTTCTGATTTGACAGATTTGGGTCTTTACCCGGAGTTTTGGGATTATAGATTGAAGTCTGTTTCTCTTTTTGCAGCCATCCAAATTGACTGTTGCCGTTGTCCCTGCAGCTTTCATGTTTACAGGGAGAAGGCTACAAAATACATGCCTGTGAACTGAAGAAAAACCAGACAAGCTAACTTCTCTAGGCCGAAAAGAAGGCATCTATAGCCTGGTAGCCAAAGTATGAGTCTAGTGTAATAATTCACCCAGTCATTAAAAGTACTCAGTAAAAGAATAGTGAAAATGAGATGCATACTTATGTGAAAGTTTCAATAGAGTCTTTAGTAATAATTAAAAATAACCTGCTTGGAAGATGTGCAGGTGCTCACATGGTCCACTTTTGGCAAATGGCCTGGATAAAAACAACCCTAAGATAACAAAGTGATGCTAGACAGTGTGTATGTGTATTGAGTACCCAAAACTGGTAGGACCTCTGCCACAGTCTGATCATCTGGATTAAACAGCAACTAGGAATTTACAAAATGACTTTTGAAACATAGTCAGCCTGAAAAGACTTATTACAGAATCATTAAAATCTTCTGTTTGAGAGGCGTTCAAGAGGAGCATGGAGACCTTCAAGAGGAAACCGGATTCAACACTGCAAGAAGTCACCCTGTTGGCACCACGACCTCCATCCAGTCCAGGCAGTGCAGCCTAAGCTCCGGAGCTGTGGGTAGCCTGCACCCACATCATCTGCAGTCAGATGATGTGGGGTGCAACAACCAGGGATTCACACTCAGGGTGTGCATGTGTTCCCTCCTGGGGTGCTTTCTTCCCCGTGCCTGCATTGCTGGGTTGTAGGGAACAGTGTGGATACATGTGAAGTGACAGTACCCACATCTCCCTCTGGAGGTGTCTGCAAGTATAGGAGGCTGGGCTCCCACCAGAGCAGAGCTTGAAACCCACACCCCACTCTATGTGTGTGTGCGTGTGTGTCCATGAGTGTGTAACTTAACTGTGTGTAGAGGGGAATAGGCCTTCTTGGGATTACTCATAGGAAGGAGTTTAGAAGCTTGTGGGTATTTATTAGCATTTTGTAAGTATTAAAGTTTATCTATTTTACTATTGATATTGGTCATGAATGTATGGATTCAATGCTTGCCAGTAAATGTTGTCATTAACAAATCAGTAAAACAGTTTGATTAAGCTACATGCACTGAGCAGTTTTTCCCTTGTGACAGGAGGCAAGAGGATAAATATTTTCTATTTCAGGAATAGGAAAGTATGTAGGTTGCCAAAGAGGAGTGGATAGGCAGTCCCACATTAGTAGCACAAACAGAGTGACAGAGGTGGATTCATGGGCTACACAGAAGAAAAAAATCTAACCAACAAAGGTCATGTTTATGGTAATATTCTCTGCTGGGAAAATGAAGTTGAGGGGTGAGACCTGGAGAATTTTAAGACAAGCCCCACAGAAGCACTTTCTCACATATCTTGGTGGGGATCTGAGTAAAGGAAGTAAAGATGAAACCAGAAATTTTCCTGGACCAGGTGGACAGTCAGTATTAGAGAACTGCATCTGAAAGCATTGAAAAGGTATGCCCTGAAGATCCTGACAAGTTTAATGGAGCAACTAAAGTTGTCAGCTGAGGTGATGAACAGATAGAAAGATCAAAGTCTGGGATTCAGTCAGGAAGGTACTCAGGAAAGATGCTCTCATAAATAATGGGAGAGTGGAGATGGAAAGGCTCATTGCAGGAAGAGAGACGAATCTACTGTTGTTTCACATGGATTTGGAGAGAACAAATACCCCAGATGTGGGTCTAAGTGGTAAGAGCTAGATTGCTCCAAAAAGGAAGAACATGACTACTCCATATCCTTTAACTACATCTGTGCCACTGCTGCATCATTCGTCTTCATCTCTGCATGTAAATCTCTGGCAACAAGACTAGGAACTGAACCTTGAAAGAATTACAACAGCATAGTAATATTCAGGAAAATTAGGGAATGGATAGTATCACTGAGAATATACAAATAAAAAAACCCTACAACTTTTTACAGCCATATAATTTATGGGATGCTTTAATATTTATCTGGTGATACTGTTTATTATGCTTAGACTGTAGCTACTCCTGCTTCAAAATCTCCCATTTTTAATAACCTCCACAGATTCTTGGCTACACTGAAATGTTACATTCTTGGGCATTTTTTAGCTTCACACAACTCTACCAACTGCAGGCAAAATCTTTTTCTTTAAGTTGATGGTTTGTAATTGGAAACTAATAATGACATTTTTGGCCAAAAATAAATTGGAAAATATTAGCTTTTAGTATAAAACTAATTGAAAACTATTTTGTACATGCTAATTTGGAAGTATGAAATAGCTTATTGGGACTCTCAGTGCTATTTCTTAGTGAGATAGGATAAATAAAACTAATAATTCTCAATCATTTTCAAGTCATTCAAGCCAAAGCCTCTTTTCCTGTAGTTTAACTTTGATAAAGTTTTGTAGTATGAAAACATAGGTGCAAATATTGAAATTATTTCTTTCACCAGACTGTTGAAGGATATGTAGCTTTAAATCATGGAGAAAATTTATGTAGAAATCTTTTGAAGAAAAATATAATATTGTTATATTTTTGCATAAAGTGTAATAGAGAAGTTATGGTTAGGTAGGTAAAATAACAAACCTTATTAAAAAAGGTTGGCTCTTACTTTCACATGTTCTTAAACATCTAATGTCAAACTGGCAGTGACTTAAGTATTGTTAGAAGAAGTTGGTTCAGCTTGACTTGTGGCACCTTTTGTTCCATGTCTTATAGTTATTTGAGTTGAACACTTCTTTTCCTTTACCAGTTTTATAAAAAGTTTGTTTGCTTTTATAGCTTGTCCCTTCCTATCATAAATTAAAAGGCTTAGGGAGGAGTTGCTCCCTTGAGTTACTTCTAAAGTTCTGAAAGTTTTGGTACAGCCAACTTCTTAGTGTTCAATAACTTTTTAAAGAATATAAGCTTTCAGAGAGACCTACAACAGCTTCATCCTGTAACTTCAGGACTGCATTTATTGTTCCAGGGAGGAACTGCCTTTCAATTTGGCATGAGGACAGTGCAGGCTGATCAGTATTGTCAAGTGTTTGCTGCTTGCAAGTTATTGAAATGGGTAGGTAGCCAAGAAAAGTTGCTATGGTAAAGAATTGTTTTGATTTAAAAAACAAACAAAAAAAAAAAAATTAGGGAGGAGGACAGCACAGACCTACCACCAAGAATAACTCTGTTATGATGACGTATTACAAATTTAATAAAAATTTAAATACTGGATTAGTAAACTGTCAGTTCTGAAGGCAGTGGTGATGGGGAGGGTGGGGGGGAGATTAAGATAAAAAGAAGTAAAAATAAGTGGCTTGGGAATTAATAAAGACATGATGGAAGATTTCCTTTATAGATCAGAACTTTAATCTTCCAGTCGTAGTGACTGAACTGCATCATATGAATAGTAGTAGTTGAAAAGGAAGACCAAACATTGGGGAAAAACCTACATAGGTTTTGAGCCCACAAAGTATTATTTTTTGTGGCAATTTCAAGGCCTCATCCTGTGAATTACTTAAATGTGATTTTCAGCTAAAGCAGATTGGCCTCATCCTAAAATTGCAAGATTTCTCTCAAAGTTAATGAAGCCATCATCTTTGGGATAGCTGCCCCACACACAGTCACACACATATAACTTTAGTCAGATACACAGACCATCCTCTTTAATGCAGTGATGGCTGGGAATCTTACTGGATTTGAGAGGGCTCCTTCTTTCAAAAACCTTTCCTCATGGGATAGGGAACCAAGTCTGATACAGTGACTGCTTGCTTGGACATCTGTGCAGACCAGCATTCATCCAATTTGCTTTCAATGGCTTGAAGTCCCCCAGGCTGTGGCATCCCTCAATACAGAGATGAAAGAAGTAGGAGAAAGGGGTTGTTACCTCAGCTGACTCAGTGCAGGCTGTACACTGGAAATCACTGTTCTCTCTACCAAGTGGCACTACAGGGGAGTGGATCTTCTTGTGAGATGCTCACGTCACATAGTGGAATCTTGGAAGGGGAAAGGAAACACCTGGGACAGAGGAAATGGGGGGGACTAGGGTACACAGGACTTATGTAGGCAGGTCCAGCTCTAAAATTGGTGGAATCTGTGATGGATCTTCCACCTGTCAGCTGCAGGAGACGGAGGACTTGGAACAAGAGTCTGGGCAGTGAATGCAAAAGAAGTACTTTAGATGCTAAGAGTGTAATGTTTATTGTGGTCACTGCTGTGGTGCAGCAGTGGATAAAAGTAGACCAGTATCCACACAACTGAACGGTAAATAAATAAATTACCCTGTTCATACCTAATGCTCTCCACCCATAGATTTCAAAGTTCTTCCCAAAGAAGCCTGATGTTGTTATTAATATTTTTCTGAGGGAGAAGCTGTGATAGAAGACAAGGGAATGACTTCTCCATGGTTACCCAGCAAAGCAGGGATACACCTGGAATACAGCTGTCCCAAATACCAGTTTGCGACTATGCACATGAGAAATGCTGCCTTTCTGTATATGCTGGTGGCCTGTTCTTGAAAAGGGAGTGCAGATTTATTGTTATTAGGAATCTGTCTCTTAATATTGCAGGGTAAATAATAAAAAATCCTGCTAACCTAAGAACTAGCATAGGCAAATATATGCTTGAGCATACAATTAAACTAACCATCTTCACAGTTGCTAAGAACTTGACCAATAAAGATAAAACCATCTTGCTTTTTCATTCTGTGTATCCATGTGATTCTCTAACAACATCTGTTGAGGATCACTGATAGCCTGCGATCTGTTAACTCATCTTTGCAGAAAATTTACTGTTTTATTTTTTTCCTAAAGTGTTTGGTGAGCAATACAGGGTAGTTGACTTCAATAAATTATTGTTGGTGACGTTGCAGGCTCAAAAGCCCAAACCCATCCTCTCTTTCAGTGGAACAGCAAAATTTGTGACTAACAAATAGACTTTAGGCTTTACTTTTCAAATTGGCTAAATGCACATCCACAAAGGCCACTCCTTCTGAAGACGTGAGCCAAAGTGTCTCTGGCTATATCTCCTGGCCATAGAGAATAGAATAACCTGAATCTATATAGACTCATGCACCAAGGCAACCAAAGATGAAAAAGCTATGTAAAATTTGCAATGAAACATTCCTACAGATATTCTTCTGGCAAAAAATCATGTGGAAGAAAAGGACAATTGATGTTCAAAATTCATCCAGCTCTAGAAAGCAGTTACTATGTTTCCCTTGATTTAAATAATAACTAAATGATGTCTTCCAAGACATTGTGTGCCAAGTGGGGAAGATGTAGCCTTGATCTGCCTATAACCTCTGATAAATCCATGACTGCCTTAACACATCATTAACAGAACAGTTTAATACCTACAGTATTAAAATGATCAGATCCTTTGAAAGCCAGCCAAACAACACAGAAACTCATTTCTGGAACTGACTTCTACCTCTTTATAGTTACCCTCCTGGTCCTCTCCAAAAACTCTTGTACATATGTTGCAAAGCAACTATCCATCATGTTTGAGAAGTCCTGGCAG
>NW_010316748.1:0-1198 GCF_000700745.2 Antrostomus carolinensis | reverse complement strand
GTGATCCCCGGTGAGCCTGGATGTCTGGCCGGCCCCCGGGGGTGAAAGTCCGTCTGCTTTCGCTGTCTCTCTCTGGAGCTGAGCTCCACGTGGAGTGCCTGGCTGTGCCAAACCTGGCATGGTGTCCAGTCTCCCGCTCAGCGTTGCTGGATCCAGTGCTAACCCAGCCCACCAAACACCCTCTGTCCTGCTCTCCGGCAGCGTGCAAACTTCCTGGTGATAGCTCGGGCTCGCCCTGATGTCCCGTAAGTTTCTGTAGAGCCTTTGTAGTTCCAGTGTAAACTAAAGCAAGTGCTTGCCCGGGGCTGCTTTGGTTCTCTGAGTGAGTCACTCTCCGTGCTTTTGTAGGAAAGTGCAGTCCAGTTTTGTAGATTATCAGCTTTGTGAGTGTGTAATTTGGCTAGGAAACAAAAACATTGTAATATTTCATCCTCTGTAAGAAAGGGGGTGGAAAAGAGCTTGTATGCTCAAAAGGCAGTCAGCTTTCCCAACTCTCCTCATCAGTCTATCCCCAAACCATGTTGGTACAGCAGAGTTTCTACCTTGTCTAGTTAAGCAAGTAGACAACATTTGAAGAACCAGCATTATCAGCTGTTTGAATTGTGGACATCTGCTTGTGAGCATGCATCAAGTGATCCACGTGCCTCCTGCCTCGCAGCTTCACGTGCAGTAGGTGCAGAGTACCTGTGCCTTAATTCACAGCTGTGATGGTAACAGATACGTTCCCCTGGTCTCCTGGGAAGAGCTGTTTGGAAAGGACCTGTTGGACAAAGTTCTGTAAAAGAGTGAAATTACAGGAGTCTGATCAGTTCCCCTTTTTCTGTTATTCATTCTGACCACAGATGTTCTCAGTCACCTCTGCTGTATAGCAGAAGCTTTTCTTAACCAAATTTTAGCTGGATATCCAGCTGTAATATTTATGACCTGCTTTGGCACTTCTTTTTTGGCTGTTCCTGTACACTCTGCATTGTAAATTCATGATTACTGGCTGCACTGGGTAGATTCTGCCTTACAAGGACTTCAATGGGTGTAAAATTAATGAAAATCTTATAGCTGTGTATTTTGATAATACAAGACCAAAAAATAAGGCTAAAAAGCTGTTCTTTGCTGACTGACTGCATCCCTTCAGTACTGTTGGCTTCAGAGGAATTTTCTCTGCCAAAAGCACATAAGGATGGAGCCAGGCTCTTCTCAGTGA
>NW_010316747.1:0-28432 GCF_000700745.2 Antrostomus carolinensis | reverse complement strand
GGGCAACACCCCCTCCTCGTCTCCCCTACCTTGTATGGTACCAGCAGTTTATTTGCTCTAGAAAAAAGTTTAAGAAGAGGACTGTGTTCTGAGAAGGTTATGGGCTAGGAATGTGTTCACGTCTATGATACTACAGTTATTGGTAAACTTGCATCTTTTGAGTTTTTAAGTAGATAATGGTAAGAATTTTTCCATTTTTACTACAGAAACTACCCACTAAATGGCACTTCTTCATTATCTATAGAATAAAAGTATCTTATTCTTTCTCCAGTACATTTGTTGTTTGTGAGCTAATATTATTATTCATAAACATGCAAGTAATTTACATTAAAAATAAAAAATTCTAAGATCCTTAATCAGATTAGTGCCAGAAAATTATTTTGATTCATGTATATGTACTGTTCAGTTGTATCCAACTTCAGTTCCATACATGCAAAGCAGTAACGCTATACAATGCATTTACGTACTCCAGGCACTAAAATTAAAACAGATAAGTATTTTATTTTTTTTAAATGTTTCCCACCAAAAATTCAAGAGCCTCTTAGGTTCCTAAGTCTCTGGTTTTGTTTCTGCTCCCCTTTCTCTGTCTCGATACAGTTCCACTATAACAGCACCCCAAACAATGTTCCAGTGCTGAAGTAGTCAATGAGCTTAACTGGTTTACAGAAATGGTACTGGATATTGGTATATATAAATGGTAGTGGATATTGTCTTTTGGCTTCTGAAATCCTTCTTCCACTGCTTGCAGAATTGTTCTGTGTGAAAAAGGGATCTTGCCTACTGCTGTTTAGAAGCCTGCACCATAAAAATATATCTTTATATCTACATTTCCGCATTATTTGTATCTGCATTAATCTAGAGTTTAGCATGCCTCTCTTATGCATTAATAATTATAACATAATTGGAGTGACCAGAGCCCATAACAATATTTACTTTCACAGCCCAAACAGAGAATGGCAAAAGATGAGCTTTGCAGCATGCTTAGAGGATTGACAAGTCGAGGCGCTAGACAAAGACTGTTCTTTCAGCAACTTGTTCTCATTACATGCCTCAGATCTTCTTAACCGCAGGGTATTATCTCATAAGCTACAAAAGGATCCCTTAGATAAGCATATAAAACTTTAACCTTGAAATGAGAAAGCTTACTGGTATAGTCACAAATTACAGAATTATCCTTTGTAAAACACAACCGCCCATTTACTGCCTTCAGATTCTCAATAGTAGAAAATCTTACAAAAATCTAATCTTGAAGTGACAAACACGCAAATAATTGTTGTAAAGACCTTGTCAAAATGGGAAAAGAAAACATTCATTCATTTTCTCAGTGGGTAGATAAAAGTTCCCCTGTCTTCATCTTTTGCCTGAGCATCTCATAATCTTGCAGAACCTAAGATTAGGTCCAAAATAGTGTGGGAAGGGAAGGGACGGGACCGGAAGGGACCCTCCTGGCTGGTGTCTTGGACCCTGCATCCAACCCTCAGCTCGGAAGGAGGGACTTGAGCAGCAATGTGCAGAACAGTGTCACTGATAGGAAATAGAGGGAAGAGAACCTGGAATAGAAGACAACATTGCTATATATGAGTCATTAAGGAAGGGATTTATCACACACAGTGCAGCGGAAGCTTTCCGACTGAATTACAGATTGGAAAAGAGGTAGGCTTTATGTGCAGATGTAGGGACTAAGGCAACTGCTGAGGAGAGAGTGTCTGCCCAAATTCCTAATATCTGCTTGAGTGAAGATGTCACCACATAGTATCTGTATAGTTCTGGTCTTTTTTAAATAGAGAAATAGCCTTAAAAGAAACAGAATCTTCAGTATCATTGCTATATTGTGTTTTTATCCCATGTAGATAACAGCTGTGAACTCTGACTCTTCTACCTAACCTAAGCACATGCAGCTGAGACCAATTAAAAACACTTGTAGATGTAAAAGCTGCTCTGTTACAGTGACAGCTTTCTTGAATGAGGGGAACGAGGGCAACAGTCTTTTGCCTAAAAAGGCTGTAGTTCAAATAATATATTTTAACATTCCCAAAGTGAGTGGTCCTTCCATGGCCTAGCAGCACTGAATTTGTTCAGCTGTGTAGGCTCTCATTTAGTTGAGAAGCAGAGAAAAAATACTGTCAGTGGCTTGGTAAGCAGAGTGATGTGGGAGTATGATTCCTAATAATTCTATTTACAGCTCCAAATTGAACTTGGAGCCTGCTATGTTATTTTCTAAACTGCTGTTCAAGCAATAAATTTCATTATTGTCCAGTAATGTTTTGTGAACAAATCATCTACCTATTTGAAGAGATTAATGCAGGCCCAACTGCATCCTAACAAAAGGCTTCAGGTTTAAGTATTTAAAATCATTTGTGTGCTTTGTTTTTCAAAATGAGGAGCTAGCGCTTTTTTTTTTTTTTTTTTGGTAAAGAGTTTGAAGTTGTTTCATATTCATTTTTGCTTGAAATATCCATCAGTTTTTCTTGTAACACTTTGATTGTTTATAGCTCTGAAACAATGTAATTTCCTTATTATAAACAAAAATCAGATCACACAAATCCAGTAAATTCTGCTATTGTCTCTGTTCTATCTATTCATATGCAGTATTTTTCTTTGCATATTTTTTCATGTTTTATTAAAATATAGATTAGTCAGTAATAAGTCTTTGATATTTTGTGTCCCTCTGTTTTTATCCAGTACCTCACTGATGGAAGTATTGGAAGAATAATAAACCTCCTGCTTATTAGATGGGGAATATATTATCTCCATTATACATTAATTTTCCCATTTCTTGCTGCTGCATAAGAGTTTTGGGGAAGGAAGATCAGAATATCTCAAAACTCCATGAAATTATGCTATTGTATGTCCTCTAATATACCTTTTTATGCCTCAGCATTCATTCACAGTAGATTTTTGTAGCTTATATAAAATGTTGTAAAAGTAGCTACCAGTAATGTAGAGGAACAAGTGAATAACAAATTCTTTCCTCATTGCAAAGACAAATTCATGCTTCTGATCTAGTTTGGAATTTAAATCTCTTATTTGTAAAAGCAATAATTCTCAGACCTCTTCTAATGTAGTTGAATGCTCAGACTGCAAAGCCAGAAGCACAGATTTTCATTTTAAATTACCCATTCCTCGTGTTCTCTGCTGTTTTTGCCCTGTAGCACTGGTTGACATTTCATAGAGAGTGAATTACCATAGGGCTGGAAAGTATATAATTATAAGAATCACCCGCTTTTTTGATTTTTCCCATTATATACCAATCAGAATGCAGACATACTTTTCATAGGTATTTAATTTCTAATGAGAAGTTTTTATTCTTCATTGACCTGTGATTAAAGTGTGGCATTTTAGTAAATAAATGGAAGATACTTTCTACATAATTCAGATCAGAAGTTATGCTCGAGAGGCTATGCAGGTCTTTGACCTCTATCATGTGAGTGGCAGAATAAGTAATGGAGAATATATTCTTATATAAAAACTGTATAGTACAGAAAATGCTTGATGTTTTAAAGTGGGTATAATGTAAGAATAGAAAAAGATTACATCCAGCAGCTTGTCAAATTATGTCTTTTGTTAATTACTCAATACAGTGACATGACAGTGGTTTAAAATATAATAAAGTTAATTCATTAAGTAATTAATTATAATTGTTTTACAGTATTAAAAGTTATATATATGCTTTGAGAAAGGATTTTTTTTTTAAAGTAAGCTCACAACAAATGCTGAGCAGAAAACTTGTTAAATATCAAAACACAGATGAATAATTTTCAAAACGAGTTCATTAGAAAATGTGTGTTCATGTTCTATGAACTTAAGCAGACCTTGATCGTAAGATGGTGCGTATTTTTCTTTCCATTCAGATTAGCCATGGTCTAGACACACAGTTCCTAATAAATGACATTCTGATCCTGTTCTAATAGACTTCGTTGTTTGATGGAACCCTGCGTGCAGTCATTTCCTGGAGAATGTCTAGGAAAAATACTTTGTTATTTTTTATCACAGCGGTGCATGGGTGCCCTGATCAAGGCTCTGTTGTGCTAGTTGCTGTACAAATAGACAAAGTAAAGATCACTAAGAACACAAGTGTTCCACATCTGGGCTTGAGTAGAAATCAGAGTAAAAGGGAAAATACATCCGCAGTGAAATTCCAGATTAATAGTGGCAAAGTGAAAATTATGAGGATGATTTCCCATCTAGTGATCCTTGTGCAGCAATCTCCCACTTTCATGGTTAAAATTAAATTAACCGTAAAGCTCCTGTCCTCCATTAACTAGTCACTGTAAGAAAAAACACCTATTCCACAGTAAAGGTAGAAACAGTCACTTGGAAACAGTGTGAAGTGTTTTGCATTTATGCTAAGTAAAAGAGTATTTAAATAGGAAAGGAGCACATGACAATATCTATTCAGGTGTACCCATAAACATATTTAATATTTTCCAGAAGCTGGAAGGCAATAGAGTGCATGCACTAAATGAAGTATGAAAAGAAAAAGAACCCGTGAAAAGGGCTATTGTTAAGCTACCAGATAAAGAGAAGCTGAGATACATTTTTACAACTCGTGTTTTGAAGTGAATATTATCAGTCTCAGCCATAAAAATCTTTGTTCTGAAATCTAAAAAGAGCTCCGGTTGGCATTTTTCTCCTTACTTTCCTTTTCTGTTGGTCATACCAAACTCATAAATTTCAATGTATGTTAGGTGCACAAAGGTAGTATGAGCACTAACTCCTGTACTCTGCTTTGATATTCTCGGTGTAGATGGTTCAGAAAGAAAGGGTTTTTATCTCAGTTCTGTTTTTAATGAATAAAGTCCATCCTGATTACTATTAAAAACTTATGATGCTCAACAGCTGGGTAAACAGATTTTGGTCTTTTTGTACTGTAACAATGTTTTCTAGAATTTTAAAAAATAATTATGAGAATGTATTTGAAAGAAGAGAGTAAAGTATTTAACTTGTAAGTTTGTTATCATGAAATGTTTACTCAACATATCTTCCTGGTTTTTGACTACATTGTCAGCAGCTGAGAGACTTCCAGGAGGGTTTGATTAGCTGGATTTTGATTGACCATTTGTTTTAATGGGCTTTTGGGAAACACACCTATTGTTTTCAAACACCTTTTGTGTATGTGTGTGTGTGGTGGTGGTTATGATGGCTTCTTTTTTAAACAAAATATATATCTGAATGCAGAAGCAGAATTTTCCCCTAATGGTATTGTATTAATAACAAAACCACCTGAAGTATTCATAGATTTTTTTAAAATATAGCAACAAAATTACAATCATCAAGTAAGTAAGGAAATCTTCCTCTTTTCAGCAGCAATGCTTTCCAAAGTGTCATAGGGCTATAGCAGTTATTTTCATATGTTCATTCTAGCATACTTACTGAGGTCCTGTGTAAGCAAATATACCAGTGCAATTAAGCAAGAACTTTAACTGAGGGTAAAATGGTGGAACATCTCCTAGAGAAGGCTTGGTGACTTCACTGATTTGAGAAAGGTTAGATGAGGTTACCACAGACTGCCTTGCTCAGATATGCTGTGCTGGATTATTCAACATGGATGGAGCTGCAGTAGTGAGGAATGTATCGATTTCCTTTTTGATGATTAACATATAGACTGAAAAAACCCCAACCTAAACATCTCAAAGGTATTAGTTCCCAATGTGATTCTGCAAACTCATAATCTCTAATGTCCTGTCAAGATACCACATTGTTCTTACTCTTCTACTGTTGTCACATTTCATCCCTTCTATGTTAGGTAATTTGCTGACAGAAATGCGGAACCAATAAAGATCGGAGACTGGACTAGCACCTCTCACCCAAAAATGCTTCTAAAACAAAGCTGAGCCATTTGTCAGAGTGGTGTGTGTATATCTATACTACTTCAAAATAGGCTCTTGCAGAAGATTTAAATGCATGATCCATTTCTGATACTATTGCAAACATTTTTAAAAGGTCAAATATTCTACTAATGCATTTTTCCTTAAAATATAGTAAGATGTGTGTGTCTGTTTACAGAATTAGATTAGACCTAAACCAAAACAAAACCACCTCCTACAAACTGAAGTTATTAATTTAATAAGTAAATTATTAATTTAGTAATTTCATTACTACTTCACTCTGATTTTGTAGGTCTTGTGTCATACGAACCTGTGGTGAAGTCAGCTTCTGCATCTGGTCCCAAAGTGAAGTGTTTTGAGGAGAAAAGAGAGACTGCTGCTGGCCCTGGAACATACCAGGTTTGTCAGTAGAGCCATTATTAGACATATGTTGGGGCTGACTTTGAATGCAGCTAGACTAATAATTTTGCACTCTGAATTTACCTGATGTAAATGTAAGCCAAGACCACTTTTCTGCTCAGTGTATATTTAGATATAGTAATATCATACCAAGGAATTACTTATAAGTAATAGTTTAGTTAATTAATGATTTATCCTGAAAAAAGCAGGTGGGACACTATAGCGAGTAGAAGTGTAGGTCTTCAGTGACCTTTGTTTTTAAAAAAAACTTCGTAGCTGCAGTTTCACTTAAAACTCTTCAAAATATCAGGTTCTTTGAATTTAAATAAAGTGCTTTTAAAATGTACAACTTCTGAAATATTTTATAGATACAAAAAAATAGAAAACTGTTGCTTCAGTTAGAATGAATTTTAGGCTTTTTTCATTTTAATTTGCAAACATTTAATAAAGTATGCTTCTTAATTTCCTTATGCTCTCTGATATTTTAATTTTAAGTGAAAATAACTATGCCAAGCAGATAGGCACTTTTTCCACTTTACTTCCCTTTAACCTGGCAGTATGGGAGCAAGTCTGTCAGTGCTTTATTTAATGGATTTTTGTGAAAAACCTATGTGATCTAGATAGTAACTTTATTAAGTTTCTTGAATGTGGAACATTGCAGTCTTCAATAGAGGCAGCACTAATCTGATCGTATTTTTATTTAGCTTGTAAATATTATTGCTATGTATATAATTTTGTTTGCATACAGTTAAAGTGGGTCCCCATTGGGAGAAGATTAAAAATACACTTCTTTCTAAGCTTGTTGACTAATGCAGTATGGCATACTTTCACATATGAAAGTTACACTTACATTAGGAAAGCATTCAGAACAAGTTGGAATAATGTTTACGGTAAATTTCAGAGTAAAAGCAACTGCTTTCTTTTATGGGAAATTTTAATGAGAGGTGCATAAATCTAACAAAAGTGTAAGAACTGCCCTGGCCTTTCTGTTTACTAAGTGTCTTATTTTCATGTGAGATAATGTAAGTGAGAGAAATTTTGAGATAAGGTCATATTGATTGAGTTGAAGTTTTAACTTAGTCATAAATTGTATATATTTTTACATTCTGTATTCACCACGGTAGAATAAGATCGATTCTGGATAATACAAAATTGCAGGCAATACAGAAGTCATACCCTGTGTCATGAAAAGCAACATGGTGTATAAAACTCAGTATAGTAATTACTATTTCTGTATCTAAATAGTGTACCATCAAGCAAATTGTCTTCCTATTTCTATTTCCTTCTCAAGTATAATGGCCACGATCACCTATTGTATTACAGAACTTTGTTTTATTTGTACAGTTTATTAAATTTGTGCGTAAGATTTTTTTCTCAATAGTTCGTGTGTTATAGTATACTCATAGGTAAGATGTTAGGTAGCATTCACATGTCCTTATTTCAACTTCTGTTTGTTTTCACTGGGAGCACTACTATATTTATATTTATACTACTGTATATGTAGTAGAGCTTTGTTGAAAGACTGTATTTCTTTGGGAAACTGTGTTTACGATACAAGGTTACAATCAAGGTTACAATGCAAGACCTCAGAGATCTCACTGCACAAGAAGAAGGTCCAAGCACAGAAACTCTCAGGTCATATAATGTATGTGTTCTGAAAGCCAGTCCATAGAGAGGAAAAAAGGGTTAATCTTCAGTAGGTGGAGATCAGCCTAGCAGTCTTGTCACCTAAACACCAAAAATGAAAATTAAATGCTTACAGTAATTTAGCCAATATCAGTGTGAAGGTCTTATAGCAAATTGAGTTTGTTTGTCCTTATACGAGCAAGACTTAGTGAGTTACCTGTTAACCTGGCTGACATAGTCTTTGCAGTTCAGGCATACTTTAACTCTTCCTTTGCTTGTGGGTTTAGCCAGCAGAAGATTTGGGATTCCAGTAGGTGTACTTGGTTTTTAGTGTGGGCTCCCTGTGTATTTATGTGTATGATCACCAACTCTTGGGCTTGAAAGTCATGCTTACCTTTGTACCTTTCTCCTTTCCCAGCTTGTATGTGATCTCTGTAAGGCATTACATTGTTCTCTGTATCCATAGCCATAGTTTCTTGCTCAGATATTGACCAAGTGGTGTTTAAGACAGACTGACAGTCACAACAGTCAGTGTAAGAGCTCCCTAAGTGAGGGCATTTGAGAAGGGAAACTGGTGTAACTGGCTAAGAGAGACAGAGTGTTTCAGTTTACTTAAGGAAAAAAAAAATCATTTGTTTATGTGATGCAGTAATAAGCTCCTAGGGGAAGAACTGCAGGCTGAATGACTATTTGTTTCAATGCTGAATGTTATGAACCATTCAATGTCTTTCGTCATGCTGGATTCCTGGCAGAACAAGCTTTTTGTGTGTTCCAGGCTTTCCTGGTTCACCGTGATTAAAAGTTATTTTTTGAGTACTTCAGAACTTTTCTGCTGATAGAGAAAGCACCATCAGGAAAATACAAATTTGTATTTAGCTATCTTGTTTTATGCTAACTGGATGCCTGATGCCTTATGTCTCTGTTTTAAACTTTTCTAAGGATAACTAAACATTGGTTCTGATACTATTTTTCTATCTGAGTGCTCCTCTCCTTGCCAAAAAATAATATTTACAAAATACACACAGATTTTGACAAATATTTATCCTAATTTGTAAATATTTTTATCTTTAATTGAAAATAGCTTTCACAACTGCTTATAGCAATTTATATGAAATAGTTTGTTTCTTCCACCTAAGTTACACAATGAATGGCCTTAGTATGTTCATCTTAATTACCAGTGTAGTTGAGTTCATCAAGAGGTTCTGATTGATTCTTCTGCTATGACAGATTAGGATCACTGACTTGGAGGAAATGTAATGGTGTGTAATGGTTTAAAACGAAAGTAGTCAATTTATATTCTATGTTCATCATTTGTTTCAGATACTATAGACAATTAATAAAGCAATAGCTATAGGAATCACAAGGCAGAACTAAATATCCCTAGAATATGACAACAGAACAAAACTGCTTGTGTTATTATTGTGGAGTTGCCAGCCATTACTTAGTTTTAAGTGTAAGAGGCTGCTTATTCATAACTCTGTGCTAGAATTTAATATACTCTAAAAGCTTCATTGGTCCTCTAATTCTTTGAGATAACTCTGTTGGGAGAAAAAGCATTGCAGACTGAGAAACACCTCATGCAAGCCTGTTCTGAGTTCTGTGTCTGAAGAAAGGAAATGGAGCTTATCATAGGTGTAGAGAGAAAATTCAGTATTAGTCTTTTTTTTGTTACTTGTGAATGTTGTGGATGTAACATTGCTCATGATTAAGGTGTAAGAGAACATCAAGAATGAAACAGCATTCAAATTCCCATTAGAACTTTGATAATAATTTCCTATTCTTTGCCTTTGTAATCTTAAAATCTTAATTGTCAATAATTTGAGGCAGAGGAACATATTAAATACTATGGAAAAAGAAGGATTTTTTAACCTAATTATCCATAACTTTAACAGTGACCTTTTCAGAAGTACAGGATACTATTTGATAAAATAAGCAAATAAAGATGAAGTTCCTATCTTTAAAAAAAAAAGGGGGGGGGGGGGCAATTCCTCTTGAAAATTTGGTGTTTATTTTTTGTTGACCTGAGGGAAACATATATTTAGCTTAATTAGCCACTGCACAATCCATTAATGCGCTTTGTACCAATCAGAGGACTCTTAAACTTTTACAGCAGCATTCATAACATTTAGGGAGCTAACCAGCAATGGTAATTCAATCACTTTGCATCTGTTTCTATTTTGAGAACAAAGAGTGTTTTCCTTTTATTTAAGTGAAAGAAAAAATCAATGTGAGTTTTCCCCCCTTTAAGGGAAAAATAGTACTGAGTAAGTTTGCAAAGCCCTACAGAGGGTTGCAGGGCGTTCTCTAGCATTTTGCTTTAATGACAGTTCCATAGTTAGCATTTCCCTTTGATTTGGTAATGTACACAAGACTTATCCTGTTCTAAGACACTTAAGTATTTGTATAGTGTCTTTAATTAATAAGTTTGTGTTTATGTACCGTTTCTGAAAGGAAGCATATTTACTTAAGTGCCCACGTTTTGATTTATCAAACTCTGTTTAGTCATGATTTAAACAAAGCACATGCAAACCCCCAAATCAAAATAGTAAAACTATACTGCACACATTTGTCTTCCTTTATTAACTGTTTTACATAATGTTTGTCAAGAATGCAACTGAATTTGCCTGATAAGCCTGATATTAATTATTCTAGTGACAATTACCATTGGGATAACCTTTGGCATCAACTCATAAAAATACTTCTGGAGAGCAATAGTTTTCTTTCCAAATGCATGCAGTTTGATTAAAGAATAAGCAGTTTCCTGTAAAATTCTGAGGGTGGTTATACTAAAATGATGCATAGGGACATCCCTTTTTTTTGTTCATTGAAATGTATTGATACAAGTATAAGCATAATTATTATTGTGCTCAAAATTAAGGTTGTTTCATTGGAATTTGTAGAATGACTAGAGAATTTATTAATAGGCAAAATGAACAATCAAGCCACGGACCTCTGGGGGAAAAAAACCCACCATGGCTGATGTATTGAGAACAGACTTAATAATTTGGACAGAGAATAACTGAATCTTGTATGTAATTTGAAGGAAAACATTGTTTTTTAAACAAGTATGACTCTAGCTTTTGTAGATGTAAAGATTGTAGCCAGATGATGAGCCAAATGTTTGGAAGATTTTATTTTAATTTTTCTTTTTTTTTAATTTAAAACCTTGATAAAGATTAATGTTGTTATGTGTAGTTAGTTTTGAAGAAACCACCTGAGATTTGAGCCTGGAGGAAGAGAGAAGTGGGAAATGGAGATATCTGTTGTAGGTTTAGGGTGGATCGATCAGCTCACATAGGAAAGAAGTGGGGAAGAAGCAAGGGCTGATAGAATGCCATGGAGAGTAGAGAGAGAAGAAACAAGGTCTTGATGACTACTATGAAAGAACACAGAAAAGAAAGCAAAGGAAGTACCTGGAAAATTTGATAAGTAATATTTAAAAAAAAAGTAGAGATTAGGCAGTTTAACAGTGAAATAATCTCTATATCTTGCCTGTTAAGTGACTATTAAAATATACTTTAGGTGCAGGCAAGTGGATGACATTTCAGCCAGCAGGGAATGTAAAAATGGGCATACCGGTTCAGACCAGTGGCTCATGCAGCAGAGTGTCCTTCCAGTGGCAATAAGAAAATACACAGATACATTTGACCCAGCCTTAGAGCAGAGGTTGAGCTCCTTTAGCTTTCTCTGTTTCTCTATAACTCCGATTTGGTGTCAGAAATGGGAGTAACCTGGGAGAGAATGGTTTGGACAGAATAAAAGAAAGCACTGGATGGATACTGAAAGAAAACTGTGGTAGGCAGACCTGTTTGAAAAGAGAAAAAAGTTTACTTAGTGTTAGTTGATTTCTGTAACTATATACTTGATCCATGATATTATTTATAGTTGAATATTACTCTAAGTGCTGTATTGCTTTTTTAAAAATACTTTAAAAAAATAAGAATTCTTGGAGCTGTTTACTCTGTTGTTTTTGGTTTCCTTGGTAACTGATAACTTTTAGTTATTTGTATATTTATGCTTGTTACTTAAACATACTTTTGTATTTTTACCTTTGTATTGCAGAATAACAAAAAAAATGGGCAACGGGAATACAAGCATTTGCAATATTACATTTGCATTATTTTTCATTAGAAAAGAGTCTTTACTTGTTTGATGTATTACACTAGATTTTCAGGCTCTATTTTGAAACAAGACTACGAAATGCAATCCTTGGTAATAAACTTTTTTTTTATGTGGAAGATTTAAAAACACTTAAAATATACTTTGAGAATAGCAGGTTTTTGCTTATATCACTCCATTCAACACTGAAGTGGTGTTGTTTCTTTTAGGTAGACTATATTTGCCTTTAACGCGCATGTTAAATAATAGTTTGGAATAATAATTAATATTTTTTTATCCACTGTAACTGCAAGGATAATTTCAATGAAATGTATTGATGGCTGCTAAATGCAGAATTTATTTGGGACATCAGGGTACAAATCCTAACCCTTCTGGAAGGCACAGTTTCTTTTGTAGTTTAACAGTGTAAGCAGCATATCTGAAACTACCAAGAGAATGTTAATAACATATTGTTGGTTGCTTTTTATTTGACTTCCAATATGGCATAGTAAATCTGATTCTAGTGCCTTATTGTTCATCTCATTGGAACTGTGGTCTGTGTGCTTTATCTCTCAGCGCTGTGCTATAGCTCTGCTTCAGGCTGAATCAGAAGGGGACAGGAAGCTGATATGACATATTTTTTTATGCAGCACTTGGCTGAGGTATTTCCGTTCAAATTTGAATTCCTGCAGAACTGCATTACCAAGTTGTTATCTGCAGCTATCAGGAAGCATAGTCTTAAAAGTTTTATTTTCTGCTCCCTTTAATGTTAAACTCTTAAAATTATACAGTATTTGAAAATGCATGCTTTTGCATTAGAACCAGGCTCCCATGAAAGTGATATTTTGTATTTATTGTCACCCGCAAAGGGCAGGCTGTGAGGTCAGATTTTGATGGAACTAATAATTATGAAGGAGTTGCACTCTGTGGGCTTAAAAAAATGGCCAGTATGTTTTAGAAACAGACTTTAATGGCACTCAGTGTGTAATCTCTACATTTGAAAAAAATTCAAAATAACATTACCAATCCATCATTATATTTAATTAGATTCACACAGAAGGTTTTCCACAACTGATAAACTCCATAAACTGGTGACATATTACTTTTTGTCTGGCTGGAAAATTAGGTTGCTTCAGTGAAAGTGATTTTTTTGGGGGTATTTTTTTTTGATGGAAACTATGTAGTCTTGCTACTATGGGTCAATTGATTTTCTCTTTAAACTAGTTTGAATAAGGGTTATAACAATGTAACAATGACTATATTGCTCTGTATCAAGATTTGAAAAATGAGTAAGTGGGGTATTTGCTAAGACTCAGGAAAATAATACAACTGGCAGATCATATACACCGAGAGTCCATAGTTGTGCAAGTGAGTAATATGTAACTTGCTTCACTGTTACACTGGGTATGCTGTGGAGGGGTTGTGATTTATATATGGTGATTAGTGGTGCTTGGTGTTATTCATGAAACTAAAACTGCAATGATGCTTTGCTAATGTTTGCCCTTTCAAATGACCTGTAAGAATAACTGTACTGGGTTACATCAAAGGTTTGTAGCTCAGAATACAGCAGTTGCTAAAAACAGATAATCTAAGGAAGCGTGTAAACTGGGACAAGTAAAGAACAGTACTTGTATGAATAACTCTACCAACATCCAACTATTTGCATCTCAAGGAGATTGGAAGTGCATTTCTGTGTATTTCTTTGAGTAAACTTGAAATGGATTTCTCCTTCATTAAGCTATCTAACCTTGCTTTGAACCCCTGTGAACTTGTTGCAGCTACAACATCTTGCAGAAGGGAGTTCTGCAGCTTAACAATGTTATATGAACAATACCCTTCTTTAGTAATTTTGAAATTAGTTTGCTTCAGTTGCTGCTCCTTAGGTCCTTTATTGGAAGAAGGAATAAGCTGCTGCTCCCCACCCAGTCTCCACATGATTTTATAGACCTCTACTATAGTTGATTCCCTCCTTTTCTTTCTCTCGCCCCCCCCTCCCCCCGCCCCCCTCTTTACGTAGAAGAATCCTAGCATGCTTAGTGATGGTTGTTACATGCATTTGGTCATCCTTGCTGACCTTCTCTGAAATTCTTTCAGTTCTGTGTCTCAGTAATACTGAAAAATAACAGGAAATAAGATGGTCCAAAATTTGTCCAGCTGCAGAGTGTGCTCATAAATTTTATCTGATCTTTTAGGCCATGTGGCATTGCTGTTGGCAAATTCTGCTTGGGAATTTTTGTGGACATCTGTCTCTGCAGTACTAACTCATTTCAGTATTAGCCTCAGACAATTGCATATAATTTTCAGGGTTGGGACTATCATAGCAAGACTTTTGTAGATCTGCTGTAGCAAAAGAAACGGGGAGGACTGCTTTGCAAATTTGTGGTCTTTCCATGTGTTGAAATGGGACATGCAACAGTTGTTGTTGATGATGTGATAAGGAAAGCTTTATACAAACTTCACTTGTTTCTAACCCAGAATATAACAATATGAAAGAGAAACAATGTTATCAGTGGTCTGGAGAAATTTTTACAGAATACCCTTTTTTTTTTTTCTTTTTTATTTCTTTTTTCCTTGAGATACCTAGTTATCATGTTGTTCCACTATCTTTCTGTGGCAAAAGCACTGCATATAATGAGTACTGGAGGACTACACTGTTGAACTTATACCATAACTTCTAAATGGGACATAATTAACCACAGTAGTATTATACTCAAGTCAACATTTGTTGTTTTCTGTGATTAAATTGGTCTCATAACTATAACTGGTTCTGATTCATCTGCTAAGAAAACAGTAGAGTTATTATAAAAAACCCAGTAAAAACCTTGGCACTTTGTCCAATACTTTAACACATTTAACTGTTTAGTTTTTAAGCTATCTTAGTGGGAATTCCCATTCTTCTGATTTTTTTTTTTTTAAAGTAACCTTCAGTGACTATTTGCTTAGATAATATATCTACTCAAAATTTAAAGCATTCCTTTGGAAAACAGGCAACTCCCCCGTATTTGTATTCGGATGAGGATGCCTTATATAGTAACATGATAAATATACTGTCTTTATTATCAATTATTGAACATTTAATTTTTCCTCTTCTGTTGTAGCAAATGTAGCATATGTGGGGGTCTGTATTCTAAATGGAAATGACCAGTCTGCTGCATATAAAATTAACAGATACTATAATACTCTTTATTATTTACAGTAATTACTTTTATTTACAGTAATTACTGTAGTCTTTGACTTTCCAATGTTTTATATTGTCAAAATTGCTGCAGTGATCCACTGGTTCATTCTGTCTAGTCTTGTGACCTCACCGTACTGAACACAAACATTAACACAATCCAAAAGTTTTGAGGGCCCTCAAAAATTAATAATTAATGTTAATTATTCTGAATATCTCTTGACAGTATTTGAGTGTTATATCCAGTCTCCATAATGATTTACTTACCCATGTGTACTGGTTTTCCTAATAATCTCATAAAAGCACTGATGTTAAAAGCTTTTGAAAAATCCACATAATTTATGTGTACTGGTTCTCTTTAGTCTGTGTTTTGTTTGGCATCCTCAAAATGGTCTAGTCTCTAGCTCATGTTGCTTTGCCCCTATTGTATCATTTTTCTTTGTGAATTTTAAAATTCTGTTTTAACTCTTCTGAACCAATATATCTAAATCTGAAGTAGTCAGCATTTACTGTCTTTAATTCTCAGGTTACCCTCAGTGCCTAAAAAAAAAAAAACAACCCATCTATTTCTCTGGTATTTGGTGCTATAACAGTATTTCCTGTGTGCTAAAATGAGGGCAGCAAAATAAGCAAATGAAAAAAGCTTTAAAGAAAGCTTTTAGATGTCATTAAATCTATGCTTAAGTATTTTATTTAATTGAATTGATAGCACCAACTTTCCATGTTTTGTATGTTCTTAAATGGTATGAAAACATGCACAGGTAAGCAGGCATATGAAAGGACGTTGGAGTATCAGTAACAGTGGGAGGGAGGTATCTGACGCTTGCTCAGGTCAATAGCAAAGTTCCTATTGATTTCTAAGGGAGTAATGTATTACCATTTCCATAACAGGATGACTCTTCCTTTAATGGAAGAGAGTCAGCAACGTGAGCAGCCGTTACAGCACACACGAGGTTGTGGATCTTACGTTGTGTATAAGCAAACCTGTATTGGAGAGACAAGTGCTTGGACTTGAACGCTTTTGTTATTTACATTGCAAGTTATGACAGAAATAAACAAAGTTCCTGAGTAGTAGTTATCCATTTCAGGCAGTGCTTTAGCAACACAGGTTTCGTGCTGAGAGGTGCTGAGTGCATTTACTAAGAATCCACTGGTTCTTTCTGACTCCCAAAGGCAGTCAGACTTTAGAAGCTTTCTATAAAGTCAGCAGAGATGTAGAAGTACCTAAGAGGCCAATCTGTCACACACGTGCATTTATTTTAGTTGTGATGAGACATCCAGTGCAGTGGCACAAGTGTCTCTATTGACTGCAGAGTCAGTGTGGGTGACTGGCTTGGATCAGACATCCAATTTATTTTTACACAGGTTAAGGTTAGATTAGATTATCACACTCAGTGTTCCTGAGTAATTGCTGAAGAGCATTATTTTTAATTTTATAAAAAGCTATTCTTATCTATGTAGGCTGTGTGATCTCTCATATTGTTAAAATTAAATATTATTTATACATTTATTTTTCCTGTATATATATATATATAAAAAGAAAAAACCACCAAACTGTAAATGTTGAAATTGACAAAAATATCTTATCTGCCTAAACAGTAAGTTTATGGTTTTTGTGTGGAATGTGTGTTTTTTTGCTGGAATGTGTGGAACCTGCATGAAACTTTACTGTGAATATAGCTCAGATCACTTCAATAGAGATTTACCTGAGTACAAATTCAGGGCTTAAACCTAAATTCTTTACATCTGTAATCACTGTCCTTTTTAAAATGTGAAAGTTGAACAACCAGTACATATGTCCTTACAGAAGTAAAATGTGACCAACAGAGTCAGCAGTTTTAAAATTGTTGTCATTGATGGAAGTGCAAAGCTAGAGATTCATTTTAAGCTTGAGTGAGCAGGTTGGACAGTAGAAATGTCATATCAGTTTTGAGGGTGCCCTCAGTATTGATGTGATTTATATCAGTACACTGGGTTAGACAGTCTAGGAGTTTCCTTCAAAAGTTCAGGAATTTCCTTCAAACACTAAAACTCTTATTTTTAAGGTAAGTGCTTTACTTTCAAGTAGTAGATTTGGTCTGTATTGTTCGGATACAGTCTATCCTGTTAGGATTACAGTTGAAGGTTGCAAGGACATATTATGACATTAATGACATATTATGACATTAGATTTTGTGTAAGGAGCTTCAATGGATTTTAAAAAACCAATCTGCTTAAAAATGTATTTCTGTATAACAGGGCTCTATGAAATAGTTTCCTTGTTCAAATGGAAACAAGATAAAAATGTGTTACTTGTTCACATTTTACCTCGGATATTTGACTTTTGGCAGAATAAAACAGCTTCTGGGGTATGAATATGGTGAACAGTGAACCTCTGCCCTTCCAGAAACTTTTGTTTTAATTGGCTGATAGATCCACATCCTAATGCGAAATTAACTCCTTCAAGCCCAAGTTGCTTCCTACATGATGAGTGGTTACATACCCGATACTCAAAATTGGAATTTTAAATAATCCCTGGAGGGACTAAAATACATACCAATGTAACTACAAGACTTAATTAAAATCTGCCTTCAACCACTCATAAACACTGTTAAATTAGATTTAGACAGATGAGACAAATTATTATTATCATTATGGGGAAAAGACACTAGCATGAAAATGAACATTCTCCCTTGTCGTATCTCCATTTGTAAACTGTGTGCCAATAGAAATCCCCAAGCTAAACTTCTCTGTAATAAATAACTTGTCAGTAAAATTTTATGGGATTGCAGCAGCACAGCGAAAGATCTTTTACTTAAAAAAAAAAAAAAAAAAAAAAAAAAGTTCACAAAGAAGGGAGGAATAAATTTCCCGAATCTTGTCAAAACTTATCATGTCATTCACATTACGATAATTGCTACAAAGGCATTTCAAAATTACAGGAAAACTTAGCAATGGCCTTCATTGAAAAAGAATACAGGTGGAGGTGTTGCCTTCTTTCTTACTAAGGAAAACAGGATTAATAATTAAGGCCCAGATTTTTCAGCTAACTGTGACTCTTCACAGTGTTACCAGCCCAAGGTAGATCTGGTTGTTGTTTTGCTTCAAAGTATTTTTCAGACTATGAACCCATACTAGAATGGAATGGAAGGCTTTCATGACTCCCCTACATTTTAGGCACAGACAAGAAGGCATAATCCTGAAAATCTGTTTACACTCTCTGACAGCAAATGGGTATAAAGACACTAACTGTATTAGTCCCATGAATACTGGAAAATCAAAAGCATGTGTGGAACCTCTCTTTTTGTCACAGTAATTTTTGGCCATATTGCTATGAGGGTTGTTAGCAACAAGAGCTGTCCTACTACTATGAATTACCTCAAGGGGATTAGGATTGCAGTGATTTATAAAACTACTAGGGGACTGCAAACATGTTATACGCACACACATATATACACACATATCTACATACTTGGCAAAAATGAATTTTAAGAGGCTTTATCTTTCCCTTAGAGCACTGGATTTATTCAGTACTTCACTTGAATTCAGTATCATAACAAAGCAACCTCTATGTGACTCGAGGGAGGAGGTTGTTGCTTGCTCTCCTTTAGTCATTTAGATGTAGTCAAGGTGCCTTTCAGGAAGAAGGGATGACAGATAGGTAATGTCCCCACTATCAGATCCACTGTCACAGGATGCACTTGTTGGGGACAGCAGGAGACAGAGTGCACAGGGATACAGGTGCAGCTTTCCCAGCGCAGTAGTAAGATGAATGCACCTATTGTCACTGCTCCCCTGCTTTTCTGTAGCCATTAGTATGACAGCGCTGTAATTGATTACCTGACATAAGACCTGTTTTGAAATTTTTCTCTTTTTTGAAGCTGTCCTTTGAGCTTTTCAACAGTGTATGGTTATCTACTGTGTCAATACATTGGTCTTTCTAGTTCAAGCTGTGCTGTCCTTGTAGTGGCAGAAAATTTTACCTACTTGTAACAAAAGGAGGTAGTATTTGGGTTTGATAGGTATGTTAACAGCTGTGCATGGCCAATGGTCTATTACATAATAATAGTGAAGGTCAGGAAGATATTTATCAGGGTAAGAAAAATTGTCAATATAATTTAACTCATCAATTTACTGTAGCAACATAGTTTGCATACTAAAGCTCTTTATTTTACTTAAATATTTCCCCCTGGATGCACTATCCAAAATGAAAAAGAAAGAATTCACTGGCTCTGCTTGAGAAAATGATACATATCATAGATCATTCTATACATTACACAAATTAAGTGCACTGGACTCAAGAGCAATCTATAACAGAATGGCCAGATTATGAAAAACTAATTTTGCTTCCATTCTAATAACTGCCTGAAAAGTATTGAATCCTTCAGAAGCTACTGGGAAATATTTTAAAATTTAATTATGTTTTTAGGTTTTACTTTGTAACAACTCATCATCTCATCAGTACAACACATTTGGGAATATACCAAGAGAAATATTATAAAGTGCTTCAGTACTGTCCACAAAATATTGCCATATTTCTAATACAAACTCTTCTCTTCACTCTGTAAGGTATTCTCCTACCTTGGCAGGTGATACTGGCAGTTGCAGATATTTATGAAAATGTATTTGGCTTTTGATTTGAGATTTATTTTCTTTTCACTCTTTTTAATGTGATACTTGCTTTCTTAAGGCAGTCTGGAAAAGAAATGCTTTCTTAGCTCACTAACTTATTAGTAGCCACGTGTTTTATGGGGAAAAGTGACCATTTAACCCATGTTAAGATGTGTTTACAAGCTTGCGCTCAGCAAATCAGTTTCTAAATGTATAAGGAATTTTGTGTATTCCCATTCCTGGGACATGCTCCAGCAAATTTAAAGATAAGATAGTGTGGATTTAGCTTTAAGACTTTCTGCTTCTAGTTTAAACCAGATAAACAAAAGAAAATCCTAGTAGAAGGCAGCTTTTTAGATGGCTGTGGACAGAAGAATCTGTGGACTCTCATCTTTTGAATATTTATGATTTTAGGAAAATGTTCACATGCTAAAATTAGTCAAGACTGTTCAATTATTTTTTTTATCCCTCAAAGAATATGGAGAGAAAAATATCTTTAAGAAATAGAAAACTGCTATCAGAAAGATCTGCAGTAATTGACGTGAGAAACTGGATGATGTAATGTTTAGATGAAAATTTACCAGAAAGATAACAACTATATGATCATTTCCTATGTTCAGAAATAACTACAGTCTCTCAAAGAGATGTTAAGTCTTTTATGTTGTACTTACTCCCAAGCATAATAGTTGATGAAATTTTCAGAGGAAGACAAAGTTCATAATTGTGCACTTAATGAAATTCCTAATATTGCTAATCATTGTTTCTTTTTATATTATTCCGAAGAGCCGCATGAACCCTGGTCATGGATAGCTTTGATTTATGACAGCAGTCATATTTATAATGCTTGTTAGTCATTCAGAATGTTTGTTTGGGCAAACTGTTAATGTCAAACTAGTATAATTTTATTGATGTAATTATTTCTTTCATTATAGCAGTGCCTGCAAGCATTTCTATAGTTAGAGTTATATTAGTATTCTGTTCTAAACCCTGTATTTCAAGGGTTTATAAATTAGCAGTAAAAACTTGCTCCAAGCTAAATCTTGATATATAAAGCATGAAGCTTGTATATATAGTTTTGGGAAAGTTTCAGAAGACTTAGTATAGCTTTTTCTTGGTTTTGGGGTTTTTTTTTTTGTTTGTTTGTTTGTTTCTTTTCAAAATACTGTTCTTTCTGACAGGTGGGCAGAAAGACTGGAAGACAGGTATCAGCAAAACTGTGTTTATACATACAGAGCTGAGAAAATGGTTTTCAGCTTTGAAAGGAGAGAATACTATCTTAATCTAAATCCTGAACTTAGCCCTTTGTAATATTTGTTTTAACTTATTTCTTGAGGTGGATAATGCTAGCTGATGTGTTTTACTTTTGATGGTGGGCATTCAAAAAGGATCATGGGTGGCTCAGAGTTATGGAATTTAAGTTTCATCCATGTGCTGTCATCTGAAAAGCTGGATCTGAAGACATGAAGGTGTCTTGTTATTCAAAAGGTTCAGTGTCTGGGTAGAGCTGTTATTGACAACTGTGGGAAGAAACATGTAAATAAACAACAGTATAAAAACTGGACTGTGATGCCACATTCTGCAGACGTAATACACATTCTTGAGTTTTGTACGATAAAGAAAGGAGAAAATACCCAATTCCATCAAGTATTGCACTTTTTTAGTTAAATCCTGTAACTGAAACATTTAGCTTACCTCAGGGGACATTAGTTCAGGAAACAGAGAATGAATTTACACCTTTCATTTATGTGTAATTTTGTGGAATCATATGTGAAATTTTTGTGAAATCAGATTCACACTTGATAGTATCTTTTGCATTATTTAGCCATTTCTGAACACTGTACATTTTGGTATGAGGAAGTCAGTTAATTGAGGATCTTTCTGAAAAATGAAGAACTCTGCATCATTTCCATAGGGAAGATACTCCTTTTGTGGATGTGACACCCATTACATATATCCTTTCTGGTGTCTCTGTGTTATTTCACTACAACCATCTGTTGATTTGTTCCCTTGGGAAAACGTTTTGAAAAGTGATTGACAACAGCACTGTGAGAGCATGTATTGGTCATTTCTCAGTCATTTCCAGTGTGAATGTGCTAAACTTGGTATAAGAACAGGTTGGCTGGTTTTTAATTTGCTATCCCTTGGGTTTATCTCTGGTATGAGAGACAAGTTGCCTTCTCTACACCTCTAGTGGAAAACTGTCAGCGATGGAAGTTGGGTAGACCACGTTTCACCCCTGCTTTATCTCCTCCTGTTCTGTGGGTGCAGGACATTATTGTTACATGCAATCTGACCTTTTGTTCTTAACATCATCCAAAAAGTGAGGTAGCATGGTGCTGCGCAGTAACTATAGTGGGAAATATGGTCAGTATAGTCCAGTGGCATTCCTAATTTTGCTTCCAGTATGATCCAACCCTTCCAATACCACTTTTGGAGGATGATACATTTTACTGTAAACAGTTTTTTTGGTGTTTGCAGGATTAGGTCACATGATTGTCTTGTGTTATTCCCTTTCAGCTGTGATAAGGTGTTTTTAAAAGTAAGGTTTTGGCTGCTCTGAGAAAACTGGGTAGCAATTCTCCTTATTTTGACACTCAGAATGGCACACCTGGCAACTGCTGATTTTTTGCTGAAAAGGAAAATTTTTGTGAGTGATTCAGAATAAGTGTATCCTGTACTGTTTTCCTCTGCAAGACTGAATTTGTAGAGGTCTGTACTCAAAGGCTGTTAGCTAATATATCCTAATGTGATGCTAATAATAGGTAGGTTAATGTATCCTAATGATGAACCTGGTCTTCCCTTATAGCTTTCTGGGTACACAAAGAACTGTAGCAGGCTGTTTTAGGGTCTGCTAAGCAACAAAACCATTGTGGGTATGTGGTTGGAAAGAAAAGTGGCTTGAAACTGTTTTGCCCTGTCACATAAAGACTTAATTCTGCACTTTTCTGTCAGAGCTGAGGGTGAACCAGAAGCACTGGTATACCTGCTGTAACTTCAGACAATAGCTCTAATATGCACACTGGGTTGGTTAAACGGTTGCTTTGATTCCTCGCTAAAAAGGCAATAGCAACTCCTGAGAAAAAAAGATATGCATCATGTTGAGGAAGTTTCTTTTCTGTTTTGTTATTGTCTATTCCGCCTGCTGTTTGGAATGTGCAAAATGATTCTGACAAGCTTGATATGTGCCAAAAACCAGCATGCCCACTGGTGGGAAGATTATCATCACCCTGATATAATAAAAGGCTTCTAGAACAGTGCCTCTAATGATGGACTGATTTTCTGGCACTGACAGGGATTTCTATTTATTTTAGCAACACCCTCTAGCACCACTGTAGCCAAAGGCCTGTTAGCATTTTCATTAGAAATTCATTTCAGGACTTTATAACTCAGCTGGAAAATTTGCTTTGAGCTCAAGAGCTGCACAAAAGACTCTTATAGAGACTGTTTTTTATTTTCTCGTATTTTTGCATTGAGAAAAAGTAAGCTATTAAGCCAATAACAAATAAATGGGGGAAACAAAAACATGTTAGCTACTAAGAATTCCACTCAGGAAAACACATAATATGTGTTTGATATCATCATCTGAAAACTAGAACTGTGTATAAGTACTTGTTGAGTCTGGGCTGAGTGCTGTAGTGTTTAACCCTACGGAATTATATTCCTTATGAGTAGTAAAAATGTGCTGAAAGGCACAAATACGTGGCATTTGTCTACTTTTCCACCTCAAAAGCACATGTGACTCTGAGTTTAGCAGTTACTTTCTGATTTTAGATATTATAATCACTGTTCATAAGTCATAATCATATTTTATTTCAGACCCTGACTGACTGCTTTGTTCTCAGCAGTCAAATACATTATCCCAAGTGACTTGACTCCCTTTATTTTTTTTTCCATATATTCACTGGGAGGTAAACAAGACACTTGCTTTTGGAAGTCTTAATATCACATACAACATTACTATTATACCTATCTAAAATTTAAAAAGAATATTCAGATACCTTTTATTACTAAAAGAAATTTAAATTGATACAATTTTCTTAATACTCAAGGAGAAGAACATTTTATATGAATCTATTTGCTTTACTATGTACTCGAGACCTGTTTGGGTGTGCAAAGTAAACAGCTTAAAGGATAAACAAATTAAAAACTAATTGTGTGATTGAATGATTCAGTGAAAAATTAATTTAGATTTAGTACAAGATTAAAGTCATCAAAAATATATTCTCATGGAAGGCCTGTCTATACATAAATAGGACATTGGGACTCTATAATAAATAACAGATATATACAATATGATGATATTTTCAGATTATGTGTAATTTATTTGTGGACAAGTATATATAGCATCTGCTTAATATTTTAAATTTCTTTAATATATTAACATTTTCATCAGATTTTCTGCCAAATCTGCTTGTTAATATGTAGAATGTTGTTGACAGTATTACTGACAAAAATCTGTGGCATGCTTACTTATATGATGCCTAGAGTGAAAACAGCCATATCAAAGTCTAGCTAGAATGGGCTAAGACCAAATGTGTTTACTGTTGATGACATCGATAAAGACAATTCACATTATAGTGTTTAAAAGCTCTAATTTTTTTATATAGACAACCACAAACATGTCAGACAAGATCATCTCGGTGTTATAGTGGAGATACTGAAAAGGCTTCTTCGTTCAGACATGTAACCAGTGGGAAGTTGCAGCCTTCCTCTGAGTTTCGATAAGCAGCAATACAGTATGTATTTTTTTCATGTCCATAGAAGAATTTCTCTTGGCTTCAGCCAAAACTGAGTCTCAAGCAGGGGCAAGCATGTGGCTTTCTCACCATGTAGATGAGCAAGTTCAAATAATGTATATCCTGATGCGCAACACTCCATGCTCTTTCTGGGCCAGTAGGAGAATGCTCTTGAACAATGAGCTTTTGCATTTGCAGAGTGATAGATTAGACAAAAAAAAAAAAAATCAATATTGGTCATTAAAAGAGAACAACCCCCACCCGCTACTTTTCAGGATAGTGTTTGCTGATGCATTACCAAAGCTATTCAGTTGATGAAAAAGACAGTTACATAGAGAGGATTTTAGTAAATACTTTTCCATATGCACTTACTGCATTAAGTGAGATTTATTTTGTATGTGCTATTGAAATTTGCTATAACATAAATGGCTCAGAAATGTTATATTTAAATAGTGCCTCTCGACAGCTTCTTGAAATGTTATCCATTAAAGCCTTTTAACCGAAGGAAAAAATATTACTATCACGTTGCCATCATGTAATCACAGCAAAAATAATTTAAAAGTAAAAGTCTTTGTGTAGAAGCAAAAGAACTTACAAACAATTTAAGAGAATTTGACTCTTTAAAGTGTTGAAACTTTTTAAATGCCTAAACAAACATGTTTCTCAAGTTAGAAAAAGAGTAAGCTTAAGAAAAGGTAGACCATTAAGAGATTTTTCTCTGTTTTTTTTAGTTGTGTTGTACAGCTTGTACCAAAATGGTCATGCATTGATGGGTCCCGCTGTGCCACAAGCTTCCTAAGTGCGAACACCTTTTAAAATCGATTGATATGTATGTCACATTCATGTTGTTTCCATTAGATTTTGGAAAATGTCTGCCACTTCTGACATTCTCTGTGGAGGTCTTGTGCTTTCTTACATTAGTAAATAATGACAACTGGAGAGTTGATTCTCTTATACGAGTATGCTGTAGGGATTAAAAATTCCCATGTGGATCCAGAGCTGGGAGAGTTTGCTAATTACTTCCTTGAGAGGAAGCAGTGCTCTTTTCTAACTGTTACCTTCCCCACCCACTGGTCTTCAAGGAGAGTTGTAATTTTCTCACTTTCTGAGGAATGAGGACACTTAATGTGTTTCAGTAGCACAGCTATCAAGGCATATTCCTGGAAGGCACATTCTTTAGCTTTAATTAAAATGTCAAGAGATTAATTATTTTCAGGAGAAACCAATATAATGGTGTGCATTGACCTCTTGTATAACCCAGGCCAAAGAGCTTTGCGATAATTCTCACATCCTGCTCTTAACTTCTGGCCAAGGAAAATGTGCCTCTCAATTTGAAGTCTGTTGATGAACAGTTAACATCCACCTTTAGATAAACTGTTCTCATTGTTCATTATCTTCACTGTTAATTCATTTTCAGTCTAATTTGTTTAGCTTATTTCTGACCTTTAGAACTTATCATATATTCGCCTACTTATGTCAGAAATCTGGTCCTTGCTAAAGTACTTCCACATCCTGACGAAATCACTTCTAAGTCTCCCCTTTGATCAATGAAATGGAAATTGCTGTTTCCCATTGAGAGATATATACCCTATGGATTTTTTTTTTTTTTTTTTGAGTATGATTTGACAAAAGCAAACTGAGGTTTTTCAGATAACTTAAGCACTTTGTTTGGAATATGAGAAATCTAAAAAATTAGTGCTTTATATATTTAAAATGTAATTGCTTTTACTGACTGTTGATTATATTTTTGCTGAAAGTGCTTGTGTGTGAGCAGGAAAGCAAATAAAATAACCTGGTATCTATTATTATATTTTTTTTAAAGTTACTCCTACCTCTCCTTTGAAACTTAGGACTTAATTTCATAAATGAAGGCTGCACAATGCCTTAGGAGAGAAGGCAAAGAAGGTATGGAGCTCTAAGGTGCTAAAGAAAACCAGAAAACTGGCTAGAGGGTAGCAGCTTGGTTCATTAATAATTTTTCAGTTTACAAACTAAACAAAACAAAAATAACATCTCTTTCTTTGAATGTTTTGTTGAAATAATTTGCTTCAAAATATCTATTTTCAGATTCTTTCCTCTCCTTTTGCTCCAGATCTACTGTGGAAACTGAAACCTAGAAAAGCTGCTCAAGCAGAGCACAGTTATCAAAAATATTCTGAGCAGTCCTAGTGGATGGGACACAAACACTCAGACATAAAATTGTCCATATGCAGGGGCTAACATTGTGGTTCTTCTGATAAGGGCCGCTAGGAATTTTAATCATTCAAAATAAATATAACGTTTCTGTCTGTCCCCACACCAATAGCTTCTCTCTGAGCCCCTCAAGTAATTTAAAGGATGGGTCCAGCACTAATTTACATTACCTTCTTTTGAGTGAAATTTTTTCTTCAGGGCAAAAGATTTTGATTGTTATTTTAAACATTGAATAAATCCACCTCTTAATGACTATAAAATTTTAATATATCATAGGATGAAAGCCCTGGTTAGGCACTGGCTGCAGGGGTTTCCAGTATTGAGCCTTAAAACTTTATTCATATCTCATGAGAGAGGACTTTCTCCATGAATTCAGTATAAATTTCATTTGAAATCAATGAAACAGACACAGATGTCTTTAAGACCACAGAGGTCAAATGTGGCTAAATAAAATTGGCTTAGTTTTACCAAAACAACCTTTTTTATGTTCTTACCATGACCTGTTTGTTTTATTAAATAAAAAATGAAAAAATAATTCCTCTAAAAGAAAACAGGAATTTCTTTTAGCTCTTAATAAAACAATGGAATACTTTAAAAAATATACCTCCTAATGTTTAAAATGATTCAAATTTTAAAAGTACACACAACTGTTTAGCTGTAACATCTTTTGTCAGTTTTTCACAGCCATAGATGTCCTGCTAAAACAGCTGTGCATGAACAAGTTTGGTTTGAATTTGTATATCAGGACTCTGTTATTAGTGTTTTATTTTTAATGGAACAGGCAATATTCTTTACATACTTATGTGTGACATTTTTATTTAGCTTATAAATGAAAAAGCCTCTGTTTTTCCCTGTCATGACCTCCTTGATTTGTCTCCAAAACACAGTTCATGCAAATAACGAGTCTAGCAAAATTTAATCTACAAAGAAAAAAGCTATTTCTTAATACATATGTTTTAATGTAATGCATTTCATTCATGTGTCATCCATATATGCTAGTAGCTACTGAACTGAAAAAGTATGATTTCAGCCTAAAAACTCAGCTTCAAATGTTAATATGCTAAGAAATGCAAACAGGTGATGCATGAAAAGGAGAAAATGGAAAGTGAGAAAAAAAACTGCTAGTAATCTTGGTTGAATAACTTTGTAGGCAGTATCACACCTAGGTATTCTTGAGAGCAGATGGCAGATTTTTTTCTTCTAAGACATTAACCTTCTCCTTTAGCGTTGATTCAGTTGCTGTTCTGTTGAGGAAAATACTTGGACCTAAGAAAAAGTTTCTGTTGCAAAATGTATAATGGAATGGTTTGGGTTGGAAAGGACTTTAAACAGCATCTAGTTCCAACACCCCTGCCATGAGCATGGACAACTTCCACTAGATCAGGTTGCTCAGACACTCATCCACTTAATCATCAGTTTCTACCGTATTAAACATCAGAATATACTGAATTCAGCTAAACTTGAAACTTCTACTCAGAACTTGATGTAACGTTACTGCTTTAAAACCTGCAAAGTAGGGTTTGCAAGAATTTTGCTTCTGGTAGCTACAGTAAACAACTTTGTTGATGCCCAAAATGAGACAGAATACAATTTGCTCAGCCTTGATTTTGATGATATGCATGTCTAGCACTAATAAAAAGTGAGAGCAACTTATTTTTGTCAATAGAGGAAGCAGAAATGAGCTTTAGTAAACAAACAGAGCACATATAGAATCATAGATGCATAGAATGGTGTGGGTTGGAAGGGACATGAAAGGCCATCTAGTTCCAACACCCCTGCCATCAGCA